>NW_017732101.1:696498-700409 GCF_001890085.2 Hipposideros armiger | reverse complement strand
ATATGTAGAAGATTCCTTCCCCAAAGATTCTGTCCTACTATAATAAAATATTTCAAAAATCTTTATGGTGAGCATTAGCTTCATTTATCAAATTAATATATGAATATTCTGGTTTCACTTTACAGATGTGCTCAACAATAAGCTAACGTTTTATACAAAAGATTTTAAATTAAAAGATAACCTAAGAGTTCAAAATTTACAAAGTGATTTGCCAAACATATTTTTAGGAGGAGGTTAACCATAATAATAACACAGTGCTTACTTTTTGTCAGGCACTATTTCAAGAACTATAAAACCATTTAATTCTTATAACAACCTGATGAAGTTGATACTGTGATCATCCCCATTTGAACATGAGGAAATTGAAGCACCAAAAAGTTAAATAATTTGCAACACACATTGAGTTTTCAGCTGAAAATAGTAGTCAGAATTTGAACCCATGTTCTCTCGCTACAGAATCCATGTTCCTAACCATTACGCAATGGTTCTCAAGCCTTTTTCCAGAATCAGCAACACACCAAGACAACATATTACTTGTAGGGTCACCCTTTTCTCTCCTGTTGATTCTAGTCAGTGAATGTATCTTAAGATATTTAAAAAGGTGAACATGAAATGTTTTACCAAAACATACAAGACATAAGATGAGCAACACCTGAATATTTTTTCCATCTCAAAAGACTTTTATGCAACATAGATTTGAAATAAGAATCATAGTCCCTTGCTTCTGATTTCACAGGATAAAGTTTTCAGAGGTCATACACATTATTTTTTTTTCCATTTGCTCTGATCCTTGTTAACAGCATCCTGATATTTCATGAGAATGCTAAATTACATATGTTACACGGCTTTTAAACTTATTTCAGTTACACTATTGTTCAGATGGAAGATTTTTGAATTACAATTTTTAAGGCCAGACACTATATTTGGAAGACCAATAAATAATGGGAAATGCCAATGATATTATTTTAAGTAGTCAGAAAGGAAAGGGCGTTAAGAATTATATTTCTAAATTCTGCTGATATTTATGTTTTCCTTTCAATCCTCCTTTCTTTTATTTTTCTCACTTATTAAAGAGGAAAATTAATTTTCTAAATTAAAATATAAAAAAATTAATCCATGTTATTGCATAAGATGAAATTTACAAAAAATCGTAAACTTGTATAAAAGATAAGGCAATAACAAAACAAAGATATGTGTTAGTAAATAGTATATGACTCTTTCCACAAATATCCACATTTATAATGACAAGTACTCTAATGTTAAATTTATATTAAGAAAATCATTGGCTCATTAAATTTCATAAATAAGGAAATAATTATATAATAGTCTATATTATAATTAATGACTGTGGATAAAAACTCAAAAACCTTAGAGGATTTTGTTGCTGAGTTAGAAAGCTGAGAAATCTGACCGTCTTTTTCTGAAAGTCATCTCTTAAGCCTATTTTACAATTGTACTGTTTCGTTTTCTTCAGTATATTAGAGTAATGCTGGAAACATAAACTAAGAAAAGATTTGCTAACTGGTATCAGATTTATTTCCTGGATTTCCTACTTTCCTTCATCCATAGGCTCGAGTCTATTTTCTCATTTACTTTTTGATAGTCACTTCCTGTGTTTTTTCATATCGTTCTCTCTTTAACCTTGATCCACTAGCTCATTTCTATAACTAATAATTTCCGTAAAAGAGAGAAAATTCTGAACAACCATACTTACATGTTTTTCCACTATAGATTAGGAACAGAACATAATAGAAAAAGAAGACATAGACTCAGTATCCCTACTTTCAGATAAACTGTCCTTTTTCTTTAAATGCTAGGTTTAGTTACAGTATAAAAAGTTCTTATGTTCAGTATTTTATATTCATATTATATTTATAGAGCAATATTTTTATAACAGTATAGGTATTCATGTAAATTATGTTTTTAAACACATTTTTTAACAGATGTGTACACCACTGTTATCATGATACTTGAAAATTATTATTCAACATACTGATAATCATTTAACAATCAACTTTCCTGGGAAAAATGAATGCGATATAATGAGATATGCCTACATCTTTATAAATCATTATTATTGTATTTCAGGTAAATGAGCAACACATGTCTGCATCCCTTCTTAACCTTTAGATGGATTAAATGCATGTTAGACATACATGAACTTCAATCCTTCCTACATGACTTATCGGCTGGAAGGCCACCTCTAATCTGATTATATTAGTTTGTTTTTGATGTATAGATTATTCTAGAGTCACAGAATTTCACTTCTGGATCTTAATAGTTAGGTAAGGAAGAAGATTTCCTAAGATATGGTCATCCCCATGACCATGAGACATTTCCATTTTTTCTAAATGCCTGAGTATTTCCAGCTGAGGTTTCTTCTTGCTTTCTGTTTCATCCAGGACTTCTACCTAACACTTGCCCCTGCAAGTATAAGAGACCATGGATTTGTTTCTTCATGTCATGTTAACATGACCTAAATTCTGGCACTTTACTTGCTTCTTGATATTAAGCTATCTCATGTAATTCTTGTAATTTTTTGTGAAGAAAGTCACGTTGTCACTTTCTAATGTGGTGGTGATCCTGGTTTATTGCCATCACCAACCACACAGAGCCAGCATTTAAACTCACATGTGTCTGATTTCAAATTCTAAAAACGCTTCATTGTCTCATTTTCCCTCAGGAGTGAGAAATGCGCCATTGATACACAAGCTGAGAAGGGTAGTGTGAAATACATCTAATTTTTTAAATCACTGGATCCCTATCTATACCTAAGATACTTAGAAAATACCATAGGCTCACTGCCTATTAAGCAAACTGGTGACCCACTAGAAATAACTTAGCTTGCCCTTATATTCTTGCTGTTGTGGGGTTAAGCTTGAACTCTGCGAACCTCAGTTTTCTCATCAGTAGAAATAAAGGCTTATTTTGAGTTTTATGAAATAAATTTATAAGAAAAAGCTAAGCACTGTAATTGGGACATATTGGGTTGTTGGAAAAGTCATGACCCATTTTTGCAATGAAAAACATAGAAAAATACGTCATGACTTTTCTGACAACCCAATAGTACATGCTTCATAAATATTGGTCGATTTTCATTTTTTCAGAGATACCTTAGTGTTTTGTCATTTTTATCTTTTACTAATCGTTATTTATACAAAGCCTTTCTCCCCTATTATCTCATCTTTCTTATCTTATCACATCTTTCTTTGTGAGTTCTACAATACCCAGCATATAGTATCTCACCTGAAATAAACCATCCAGTAAATCACTGATGAATTAACAGCTATAACTCTATATTTATTCAGGGGCTTTCTTGATGTTTTCTCTGAGTACACTTTCTTTTATCTTCAATATAATTTATGTGTCATGATGCCAGACTAATTCTAGGCTTCTAAGTTTTTGTTTGTTTGTTGTTTCTGTATACATTTGTGTCACCTCCATAGTTTGAGCTTACCTTATTTTTCCTCATACATGTCCTTAACCTAAAGTCGAACTACTCTTTCACGGTTTCTCCTTTCCATCACACACCCACACATCACACACGAACACATCACACACACATACACCACACATGCACATAGCACACACATCACACACACATCACACATGCACCCACCACACTCACACATCACACATGCATACATCACACACACATACACCACACATGCACATAGCGCACACATCACACACACACACATCACACATGCACACATCACACATGCACACATACACACACATTACACACACATCACACATGCATCCACCACACTCACACATCACATACACAACACATGCACACATCACACACATCACACATGCACCCACCACACACTCATACATCACACATGCACACATCACACACACATAGCTCACATGCACACATACCACACACATCACACATGCACACA
>NW_017732101.1:677346-695915 GCF_001890085.2 Hipposideros armiger | reverse complement strand
CACATGCACACATCACACATGCACACAGCACACATGCACACACCACACATGCACACACCACACATGCACACATCACACACCACCCACACACATCACACATGCACACATCACACATGCACACACCACACATGCACACACCACACACCACAAACACATCACACATGCACACATCACACATCACACATGCACACACCACACACCACACACACACACACCACACGCACACAGCACACATGCACACAGCACACATGCACACAGCACACATGCACACAGCACACATGCACATATACACACATATGCTTATTCCTGGCTCTGCAGCTTATTTTCCCAGCCCAGAAAGTTCAACATTCACTTATTTGCCTTTCCCAGTCTCATCAACTCTTTGAGGAATCTCTTCTTCACTTTCTGAATTTCCATTATACTTAAAGAGAAAAAAAATGTAGGGTTAACCTCTTAATGCATTCCTCTGCACACATTTTTCTTTGCTTTAATTTATTCCCCAAACTACTTCTAGGTCAATTGTAATGAAAGTATAAACTTACATTTTTCTCCCTTACTCCAGAATCTTCAGCCATTCTCCATTACCATCCATGTAAAGTACAAATTCCTCTCCCTGACTTTTAAAGAGTGCTCTAAATCTCCTTTCCAGCCTTATCTCCTGTCAACCCTGACCAGTACCTGATGGTAAAAAAAAACTAAATTGCTCAAGTTTTTCTAAACTTGTACCGTGTTGTCTGTGTTTCTACTTCCAAGTTGTTACTTACGTTGTTTTCATGGCCTGAAATTCACTACATCACCAATTCAACCTGATGAGACAATAGTAGTTTTAAATGTCAAATACTACACTTTTCATAAAGATTTCCCCATCCTTTCAGCTGGGTATGTCCTTTCACTTTTTCAAGTTCAGTAGCACTTGCTTTTCATGCACTATTGGTTATATTTATGTAACTGCCTTGAGGTAAGGCTATGATGTACTCCTCTTTGTAGCTCTTGGAAGCACATAAAATAATACTTTGCAGAAAGTACAAACTCAATAAAATAATTAAATAACACAGGGTTTCAAAAAGACAGTATTTGACAAACTGTCATGCTGAGGGGGCATGGATATGCAACTGGGTCTTGTGACTCTAGAGGACAGATCTAAGATGCATATGGAGGCTATTGGAAAGACAATGTTGATTCAATTTAAACAATAATGTTCAAATTCTTAGATCTGGAAAAAACAAAATGCCCATTATTTAATAAGAAGTAATTCTCAATCACCAGAGATATTTGAGCAGATACTGTAGAAAGGGTGCTTGCCTCAGCAAATAATTCCAAAAATATTTCCAACTGCCAGATTCTATGACCGCCTAAAAAAACAGAGCACCAAATTATCTTTTACTAACATTAAAAAAAAAAGAAAACAAATTAATTATTAAGTCCTTTCACATAAATTCTGGACTAGAGATAACTCAGCTTCTAGAAGATGGTCACAGAACGTGTCATCTCACTGATCAGTGGCTGCTCCTGGGCTGTGAGCCCCCTGAGGGCAGGGGCTGGCTTGGGCTCGCTGACCACCATCCAGTCTCCAGTGCAACTGCATTATGTGGTTTCTCTGTAAACATATGCTACTGAATTAAGTGTGAGACCTAATTTTACATTTGCATAACTAAATCAGAAGAGGTCAAAGAGAAGACATAGTAAAAAGCGTCTCACCAATAAAATCTGGCTTGAAATACAATTAATTATTGCTTCTGGGATTGCAATCAGAAAACATTGAAGAGCAATGGTATGACATTTCTCTTCCCTCTTTTTAGGACCATTTGTTTTTGATCGGTTCACATTGTAAACAGTATATTTTCAGCAAATATCTCAAAATATGTGCCCAGATACATGCTTTCCTTCTCAGATTAGTTGCCTTGGGGGTCCAGGCGCTTAATTCAGGATTTCAATGGCTTTAAAGTTTTGGATTTCTTTCTGTTGGGGTTGTCACTTATATTTTTAGGGAGCTAATTTACATTTCATTTTTTTTTAACCAAGCATTTTTGACACTCTGTTTCTAGCAACACCTGATTTATGCAAACATTATTCATTTTGAAGGGCTCTTACTGACTTAGTGTCGTTTGGTAGGCACCATGCTTCTGAAGAAAAAGGGTGTAACTTTGGAGACAGACAGAACTAGTTTGCATCCCTACTTCTGCTCATTTCTACTGTGCTTCTTTGGGCAAAGGACTTGGATTATAGTGAGAATTAAAGAAGATAAGTAAAATACCCAGTATACATAACAGATGCTATTTATCTGCTTTCACCCCCGGTGCTTTTCAACTCTTATACATAGCATTGTACTAAGCAAAATGAATAAGACCAAACATAAAGCTAGAAGTCTGATCTTCCAGAATTTATAATACTGTTTACCATTTAACAAAACAATTTTTAAAGTACTAACCAAGGGCCAGCATTCTTCCAGATGCTTAGAATACAGTAACTAACCAAACAGACAAAACTCTGCCCTTGTGAAGCTTGTATTCTGTGTCCTAGTGAAACAGACAATGTATAAGTAAGTTATACATAGAATATAGCAGGTGGTACTAACTGCCATAGAAAAAGATTTTGCAAGAAAGAGAGAGAAAAATATCAGGTTAGGAGTTTGGGGAGAAATAGGGTGTGTTGTACATTTAAAAAGGGTGCTTAGGGAAAGTCTTGTTGAGGAAGTGACATTTAAGCTGAAAGCCCGTGAAGGACCCAAGGAAGCCAGCCAAGTCATGAGCCTTCCTGGATGATGGGGTTGTAAGCAGAGCAAATGCATGAGAAGAGTAATAGAAAGGTACTCTCATATGGAAAGGCCTATAGAAAGGTAAATAACGTTGGAAGGATGAAAGCAACAACACGAGGCAGTAACATCAACAGGAAGAGGAAAGTAGAGCAGGTAGCAGGGACAGTGAGTACAACAGCAGATGCTGCCAACCTCAGTTAGGCCTGCCATCTGGTTTCCCAGCAGTTTCACCAGTGACACCTGTGACATAAATGTCAAGATCAGAGCCCAAGCCAGACCCTGAGAAGCGACTGTTGGACCAGAAATAAAGGAAAGCTCACTGTCACTTACTGTCCTGAGCCTAAGCACTGAGGGACATGTAAAAAGCAGAAGAGCAATGTCCAGCTGCTCAGAAAAGTCTAAACCTGGATGGTTGTCTGCAGGGTGGACCCAAGAACAATAGCCTCACAGGTATGGAAAGCACAGCAGCCAAATTTAGCAGCTAGAAACAGCTCAACATCACGGACGCAGACAAAGCAAACTATTGCCTATTTAAATATCTGGAAATATTTGTTGAAATTTTAAAAGATTAGAAAAGGGATAATCTTTCTGTACCATGATGCAGTCTGAAAAAGACACAATAGCACCAATTAAGATATAGTTTTGCTACAAAAACATTGTGTTTGTTTCATATGTAAAAAAATGTATTGGTTTTCAGGTGTAAAAAATGCACTTGTCTAATTAACATGTTGGCAGCTACCCTCATTAATATATTTCCTTACATTTAATCACTCTTAATACATTTTAGAGAGAACAAATAGAGACATAGCCACTCTGTTCCTCAGTTCACTTAATCTCTTGACCCTTGGCCTTTCCTGTCTTTTTCTTTTTTCTTCTTTTTTTTTCCTCCTCTCTTTAGGATAAAGATAATTCCTATCATGATCAAATTCACAAAGTTGCTGTTGGAATGGATTCAGATTATTTGAAGTAAAACATTTTTTGAACTGCAAAGCTTCATAGGCAAATGCATTTTCTTCTTTTTTGTAATATTTTTAAAATATCAATTTTTGTCATCAGGAATAAATGGAGAAATGGATTTTTAAATGAAAAGAAATGGTCTTTTGCACCCTATATTTAAGTTTCCTCATATATTATAGCTCCATGTGTATGAATTATAAAAGTATGGTTAGAAGTCATAAAATAGATTTTGAACAGCTCTGTATCATGTACCTAGATGTAAAGCCCACATATGTCAGATCATGTGATTTCCACCCCCAACTGCTCCTCCAGTTTCATCTGCAAACTAAGCAGGAAAAACAGCAGACTTGAGAAAGGAAAAGGGCAAAAGGCTCAGGAAAACATATAGCTTCTCCCCAAAGAAGTGACCATTTTGCCTTCTACCTATTCATTTCCAGGCTCATACTCACAAATGACATTTCCCATTTATTTGTCTCACTCGCAACTAAACAAAATATACTGAAATCTTTAAAAGCAAAGACTGATCTGTAAAATCAGCTTCATCACTTGGAAATTATCAAAGGGCAAGATGCGAGATATGACTCATACAGTTTTTGAAAAGTTCAAGTCATGATCACAAATTGAAACTGAATTTTCTTTTGGTTGAGAGAGAGAGAGAGAGAGAGAGAGTAGAGGGAAGAAAGGAGAGGAGATGAGAGAAGAGAAAGAGACTGGCTTGAGTTCTATAAAGAGAATATTCTTCCAAATAAAAGAATCTGTAAATTAGAAGCTATGACATCACTTCCGGCCTTTTGGCTAAGATCAACTGTAGAAGATAGGACTTAGCTTTAGAATTGAACCCCTACTTTTCTTTATGGCATTGAGTAAATTTTTTCCTTATATTGGCTCCATAACCAATGCTATCTAAAAATAAAGGTTTTGTGTTTGGAATGGGACCTCCCAAGAGATCATTTAGTCAGACTACTTATATTTGTTAAGGATTGAACTAACATCAGAGACAGATGGTTTTGTCTCAGATCTCAGAACAGAGATTTCACAACTTTCCTTGCTTGTTTATTCAACTCTTTAATCACTATCTAACTTATTCTTTAGTTATAAACTCTGTCAGTATTAACAGTATCCAAACTATTTCTGCTACTGCTCCATTGGATGGAAATGGAAGAACCATACACGCGCTTATATGGGATTTATCAGGGAAAATTGCCCAAATATTTATTTAGCATTCTGTTTATTGGTACTAAGTAGATATTTATCTATTAGTTCAACCAAAATCCAGTGACTTCATTACATTTGTAGTAAAATAAAAATATTGGCTGATGGTGAACATAATCTCTATAATTCTCAGCCTTCAGTCTGCTTTTCTGCCTATCCCCTTCTTCAGCCCATCTGAAGAGAATCAAACATTAATCTGATTAATCAGTTCCCAAGACAGCAGAATGGTTAAAAGGCAGGAACATACAGATTTTTTTTTATTGTTAGTTTCAGGTGTACAGAACAATGCAATAGTTATCCTTTTCACCCTTCACACAGAAACAACCCCCCTGCTCCACCTACTGTCCTCCCACCCCCGATATCATACTTATCTATTACAATTCCATTGACTCCATTCCCACACTCTACTCCACATCCCATGACTATATGTATATATAATTATAGTTGACATACAATATTATTCAACATCAGTTTCAGGAATACAGTGCAGTGGTCAGGCCTCTACACTGACTATGATAGTGGTCTCCCTAACAAGACATGAGTCCATCTGGCCTCTTAAAAAATATTTACAACATTATTGATTATATTCCCCAGACTGTCTTTTCTATCCCTGAGGCCATATTGTAGTTACCAATTTGTATTGTCTCGTCCCTTCCCCTTCTCCTTCATCCCCACCCCCTCCCAACTAGCAACCATCAGTTTTCCTTTGTGTCTCTGAGACTATTTTTGTTTACATTTCTCATTTATTCAGTTTTTTAGATTCCACGTATAAGTGAGATCATATGGTATTTGTCTTTCTCTGACTGACTTATTTCACAGCATAATGTTGTCTAGTTCCACCCATATTGTTGCAAGTGGTACTATTTCCTTCTTTATAGCTGAGTAATACTCCATTGTGCAAATGTACCATAGTTTCTTAATCCAGTCATCTACCTATGGGTATTTCAGTTGTTTACAAGTCTTAGCTATTGGGAATAGTGCCACAATGAACATAGGGGTGCATATATTTTTTCGGATTAATGTCTTGGGGTTTTTTGGATAAATACCTAATAGTGGAATTGCTGGGTCATAAGGTAGTTCCATTTCCAGTTTTTTGAGATACCTCCATACTGATTTCCATAGTGGCTGCACCAATCTGCAATCCCCAACAGTGCACCAGGGTTCCCTTTTCCTCACAACCTCACCAGCATTTGTTGCTTGTTGACTTATTGATGATAGCCATTCTGACCGGGGTAAGGTGGTATCTCATTGTGGTTTTCATTTGCATTTCCCTAAAATGCTAAGTGAGGTTGAACATTTTTTCATATGCCTGTTGGCCATCTGTATGTCCTCTTTAGAGAAATGTCTCTTCATATCCTCTGCCCATTTTTTAATTGGGTTGTTTGTTTTTTTGGTGTTAAGTTGCATGAGAGTTTTACATATTTTGGACATTAACCCCTTATCAGATATCTCGTTGACAAATATCTTCTCCCATTCAGTAGGCTTCCATTTTGTTTTATTGATGGTTTCTTTTGTTGTGAAAAAACTTTTAAGTTTGATGTAGTCCCATATGTTCATTTTTTCTTTTATTTCCCTTGCCCGTGGGGATGTATCAGTAAAAATATTGCTCAGGGTAATGTCTGCAAACTTAGACCCTATATTTTCTTCTAGGAGTTTTATGGTTTCAGGTCTTATATTTAAGTCTTTAATCCATTTTGAATTTGTTCTTGTATATGCTGTAAGGAGGTGGTCCAATTTAATTTTTTTGCATCTGTCAGCCCAGTTTTCCCAGCACCGTTAATTAAATAGACTATCTTTATCCCAGTGTAAATTCTTGCTTCCATTGTCATAGACTAATTGCCCATATATGCCTGGATTTAATTCTGGACTTTCTATTCTGTTCCATTGATCTATGCGCCTGAGGAACATACAGATTTTTAACATGTCGTATTCTAATTGTCATTCAGTACAGAACATTTTCTAATTTTCCTGGTGATTTCTTCTATGATCCATAGGTTGATTGTTTAGAAATGTGTTGCTTAATTTCTAGAAAAAAACCAACAACAAAGCTTTTTCTAGATATTTTATTGTTATTGGTTTATAATTTAATTTCATTGTATTCAAATATTCTGAAATGGAGCTATTTATGGCCTTGCATATGGCCTTTGGTAAATGTTCCATGTGCACCTGAAAAGAATGTATAATCTGCAATGGTGTATAACATACTATAAATATCAATTAGATCCTCATGTTTGATAATTGATAATACTATTCAAGTCATCTATATCCTTACAATATTTTTTTCCTACTTTTTCTATTCTCTACTGAGAGAAGACTGTTAAAATCTCTAACAATAATTATACCTTTGTCTATTTCTTACTTTAGTCCTGTCAATTTTTTTCTTCTTCTATTTTGGAATTCTATGATTTTTTTTCATGCATGTTTAAGATTGCTATGTCTTGTTACAAATCAGCCCTTTTAACTTAGGAGATTATCATTTTTATCTATGTTAGAATTCTTTGTCTTGAAGTCTACTTTATTTGATATTTATATAACCATATTAGTTTTCTTTTGTTTAGCGTTTACATGCTATATCATTTGCTATTCTTTTACTTTCAATCTGTCTGTATTATTATAGTTAAACTGTGTCCCTTGAAAGCAGCATATCATCATATCTTGCTTTTTATCCAATCTGTTGACAATATCAAGAATTGTAAATATATACACCTACAAAAAGACCTATCCAAGAATGTACACAGCAGCTTTTTCCATATCAGTAAAAGTCAAGAAACAACCCAAATATCCATCAATAGGTGAATAAAAAACAAAGATATATTTATCCAATGGGGGTATTATTCAACATATGTTTGTCAAAACTCAAATTAATGCATATTTTATTTTATGCAAACTATACTTCTATTAAAGAAAATGGCATAAGCCCAAGCTCTACTGCCTTTCTTCTACTTCCTGTTTTTTAATAACTCTGTGATTACAGCAAGGCAGGCCTAGGTAAGCTGAGACAAGCTAACCATCTTTGTTCTCCCTCTTGCTGACTCTCGTTCAGTTGATAGAGTGTTTCTATCACATATCTTCAATTTATTATCTCCATGTGACCAAAATAAGAATATAAGCTTCTCTGATATGGATTCATACTTTATTGGAAGGTACAATCCAATTGTGCCTCTAAGATAATTACCTCTAAGATAACTGAGGATTGGGTCTTTGATCACAATACCATCAATATTTCCTGCCTCTAAAGAATTTAAAACCTAATTAGGCAATCAAAATAAACACATGGAAATTTAACAACAGTACTGAGTCCAGAAACAGCGTAAAAGAACAAAACAATACAAGACAACTGACAAGGCAGTATATGATTTGTGTGTGGTAACAATGACAAGCTTGAATAATTTATTTTTAAATTAAAAAAATGTTTTTATATACACTATTTCATTTATAACTTACAACAATCCTAGGAGGTAGATCAGGGAGGTATGAATAACTTCATCACATAGGTTAAGGGAAATGTTTTTAGCTAGCTTGTCAGTGGCCACTGCAAATAAACAACAGATACAAGACTGAAATTTATGTATTTGACTACTCACTCCTCAAAAAAGGATATATTCTATATCCTTTGCTATAAGGTTAAAGGCATTGAGGACGAAAGTGATGAAGAAAGGCTTCCTGGATGAGGAACTTATGCTGGACTTTAAAGGCTGAGTAGAAAGGGAAGGACATTCCACTTGGAAGGGAAATCATAAGCAAAGGCCCAGCCCCAAGCAGGGTCTGGTTCTGACCTTCAAGAGAAAACAAGGTAGGTCAGATCAATAGCAAATGAAAAGATCAGTTATACTGGAGTGGAAGTTCTTGACAAGTTGCAGATCTAATCATCTAATCAGGGAAGGATGATAGGAGCCAGAATGAAGAAGGTGTCAAATAGAATGCCAAAGGTCAAGGACTACTTGCTGAAACTTTTAAGAAGGAAAGTGAAATATCAAAAAGAAAAGTGTAGACTCTGGGTGGTCAACACACAATACAATACATAGATGATGTATTATAGTATTGTGCACTTTACATCTAAATAATTTTACTAACCAATGTCACCTCAATAAATTCAATACAAATTTTTAAAAAAGAAGAAGGAGCAGGTGCTTCAGGAAGAAGATTCTTGAGAACATCGCACAACGTCCAGCATCCAGCCTCAGGAGCTCCTCAAGGTCCAAGCACCCTGGAGCCTTGATTACCCAGAGAGGCTGAGGAGGAAAGCTCTCCCAGTAACACTCTGGTTTGAGTTTCAGATGAATACCAGCTCTGAGGACCTCATCAGCATACTCAGACCACAGCCATCCTCTAAAGAGCAAAAGCCCTATGTGGTCTGAGAGGGGAGGCTTTCCTCCTCCTCCAGACTCAATGCTTGATCAGTACCTGGAATGACAACAAGAGGAAAAACAGAGTGTTTGAATGACAGCCACGCTAATTAATCCTGCCTCAGGAGGTCAACCGGATCCCACAAGATTCCCAGTTCTGTATTCCTTACAACAACTTAACTCAGTGAACTCAGCCATCAAATCCATTTTTCAGGGAAAAACAAGGAGGCTTTTTCCTGCAAAGAGCAACAGACTTAGAATTTGGAAATGGTTTTATTGTTTGCTTGCATCACTGATAGCTATGGATAATGCTGAAACAAACACAGGTGTGCAAATACCTCTTTAAGATCCTGTTTTCACCTTTTGGATGTACATCCAGAAGTGGGATTGCTGGATCCTATGGATGGCGGCAAGGATCAGCCCCAGAAGGATCATCAGCACAAGATAGTCCATGACAAACGTGAATCAGCAGGCTCTGATCTGAAGCTGATAATGGCTTCACTCCTCTCTGGTGATGAGAACATTACCTTTACTCCTCAACCCCGTACACTGTTTTTGCCAAGTACAGGCTGCGCACTGATCCAGGGAAGGAATGGCATAATGAAAGCTCGAGGATCCAGCTGGCCTTTTTGTTTTCTCATTGTTACCAGATCCCACATTTCTCCCTCCCCTGATCTGGCTCAGGGTTCTGGTGTAGAACAGATTACTCCATTCCTATCAAGGTATTACCTGAGATGGAAAAGGTCAGCCTTGGGAGTCCACCTGCCTCACCCTGTGAATTCTTTACTAGTCATGTTCCCATTGTCTTTCTTCATTCATAGCTCACAGAGCCACACCTGTCAGAGGCCAGCAGCGGCTGCCCAAACTCAACGTCTTGAAAGAATGAAGAGAATGAAGAGGGAAGAGCTGGGGTTAGGAAGTGATTCAATGTACCAAAGAATCTTTTTATGTTTTGTATGAGAGAATATTCAATATTTTCATGGATATATTTACTTTCAATACAAATAGGATAAACCTACTATTTATTGAGTGCCTCTCACATGCTAAAACTTTATATGCATATTTGATTTCATCTCTGTAACAGCCAGGGAAGTTAGGTAATTATACACCTGAAAGAAACCGAGGCCCAGAGAGAATCAATGCCTATCAGTGGCTGATCAGGGAATCAGGCTGGGATCAGCCTCATCGCTAAAGCCCAAGTTCTTTCCTCTAAGCTCTGCTGCTTTAGAGAAAGCAAAGCCCCAAAGACAATCTCATTTGAAATTTCAACAGCATTTTTATTTAGTTGAAAAATAAAGACAGAGGAAAAAAGGAAAAAAAGAAACATATATATTACAAAATATATTAAGTATTATAAAATATTACTATGAAAATATTTATACACATTCAAGATTATAATTTTATTACAGTAGTGAGAGTGGATAAACAACATGTGGCTTACAAGGAAATAAAGAAATTAGGTGCACAACACTTGTTTACGAAATTCACTGTTGGAGGTTCAAGATGGCAGATTCGGTAAACTCTGTGCCTGCTACCTCTTAGGATCACACGAAAATTACAAAGAAATTATAGAACAATCAGCCTAAGAATCATCTGAAGACCAGCTGAACAGAACTCCTTTAACTAAGGATCTAAAAAAGAGGCCAGCCACATCAAGACTGGAAAAAGAAGAAATCTTCCCTGTTAAGGGAAGAAAAACACAATAAAACCAAAGAGCTCTGTTTTCAATATAAGAGAGAGCCATGCTTGCTTGAAGGCCAAATAAAAAGAGTTAATGAAGAATAAGAAATAAAAAATATGAAAGGAGTACTTCCTTTAGAGGACTTTCTCTTGGAACATGAAGATACAATGGGGTTAATAACAAAGAAAAAAATCATTAAGCTTTGAAATCAAGAGGCATAACTAAGTACAGGGAAAAGTCAGTGTAAAGGGATGAAAATATAGTTAAAGTTGACAACAGAGAAGATTGAATTCACCTGATCACTTCAATCTTTTGAGTGAAGTCCTATGCCAGATACTGTTTTTAAAAGTTAGAAGAAAGGCCGGCCGAATGGCTCAGTTGGTTAAGAGCTTGCGCAAGGGTGTGAGCTCTGAGCAACAGCAGTTCAATGCCCAGCCCGAGCTGAGTTGCCGCTGAGCTGCCAACTGGTAGCAGGATGGCTCAGCTAAAAAAAAAAAAAAAAAAAAAAGTTAGAAGAAAAGAGTTAGTATGGGAAAATTCAGAAAAGAATAGTAAGGCCATTTGAATTATCACTGATAAAGAGTGGATTTTGTTGGTTGTTTACAGAAGAAAGAAGATATTTTAATAATAAAAACACAGAAATTGTGGAGATTTGATTTTGATAAACATAAATTATACATATAAAATATCTCTCACTGTTAAATTACATTTTTTCCCCCACCTAAATAAAAGACAGTATGATGTCCTCATGTGAGGTCAACTTTAATTTAAAATCAGGAAAAATTTTCTATCTGAACTCTCCAGAAATGTAACGCAATAGAACATCATAATAACCAACATTTTTTTGTTAGTCAACATAAGCTAATATTTGTTGAAATCTTACCAAGGCCAAGCACTGTTTTAAATGTTTTACATGAACACTGTACTATTTAATTCAATTTTCATGATAACCTGTGAGGTAGGAACATATTAAATTGTATTTTATACAAGGAGGCCTAAAGTTTATTTCTTGCCCAAGGACAAGTGAGTAAGTAGCGAAGTCAGAATTCAGAATTTGGATGGAGCGATCTGATGTCTGAGTCTGAGTTCTTAACCACCATGTTTACATGGTGATTAAAACCACCTACGTAAACTGTAAAGCATCAGTAATGACTTTATTTCCTGTTACAGTGTTAAGATTTCAAAAATCTCCTTTAGGTCTACCATTACCAGGATAGACTGTGACCCCTGCCACCTCCCAGGCTTCATAGCAAGCAGAGTCTCACGCAGAAGTACAAAGTCCGTGGGATGAGTTGCCGCATGTGCAAGTTAAACAATCTGGATTTTATACTAAGGGCATGGAAAATCATTGGGGAACACTATTCAGAACAGCAACACAGCCGAGTGTATTTCTTAGATAACAATCAGATAGGATGGAAGGGGTCTAGAATCCCTGTATGGCAAGAGGTAAGATAAAAGACTATCGTAAGACTCCACAAAAGACCATGAATGTCAAAATGAGGCAGAAGCAATGGGATAAAGAAGAGATGATGTGAGCATTTTTGAGGTGGCTTCAATAAAATTTGAGGTTTGACTGCACAATGGTGGAGAAGAAGCTGCAGAAGCTTGAGATGACGCCAGGGTTTTTGTTTCGGGGAGCCTTGACGCAGAAGGAGCAGATACCTTCTCTGGCTTTCCCTGCCCTCACTAATCTTCATCCTCCATGAAGTCCGCTGTCATATGAAGCCATCCCAGGAAAACAGAATGAAAGTTGTGTTGAAGAAAAGTTATTCTGCCCTGAGATGCTGGAGTGATGAAGAATAAAATCAAGGATATTAATGAGGGATCTTTTGCAGGAAGAAACCCAAGTCAGTGGGAAATTAAATTGCAAGGGCAAGAAGTGGGGATGTGGTGAACAATGAATAGTTCTGATTATTTCATTAAAAAAAAAAAGAGTGAAGTTTGAATGGCCAGTAGACACAACATTGGTTAACAAAAAGGTATTATATATGTGCTTTTTAAGAGTAGGTGAATATTTCCGCAGTTCATTAGACTATTATACACTTTTTCTATAACAAGGAGTAAAATAATCTTTTTGGAAAGGTTGATGAAATTATATTCATTATTAACTAAAATAAAATATTTTTTTAATTAGAGTAAAAATAAAGTAATCATTATAATAAAATAACCTTTTTCTTTTATTTCAATTTTCTTTGTTGGAATGAACTTAAAAATAGTATTAAGAAAGAATAGTCTGACATTTTAAACAGTCAAGCAATATAAAAAGTGAATGGAATTTTTATTTAAAGGAAAACTGAATTATAGCTTCACCAGAGTCTAATAATAATAATAATAATAATAATAATAATAATAATAGGACACCATTATGTAAAAGTTTAACAGAAGAGAGCTTGATCACTAAGGGGTAGGGTGGAAGAACATGTTTATAAAAAGTCCCAACAATTATTAGAGATGGGCATGAAACACACGTACAAATAATAAAAAATTGTTTAGATCTTGGTATTTTATGAACCATTCTCTGTATCCTTTTACCATTTCTAGGCAAGATAGATTTCTGGATAAAACACTAGTTGGCTTTAAGACCTTGTATTGAAACCTTTTTTTCACTTGAGGCATTTTTCAATAATTATCAGTTAAAAAAGTAGCAGCCATTCCATTTGAGAGATAACCAAAGCACTGAAAATCCAATTTCATTGTACAGCTCATGTAATACCCAGAGAAACAGTCAACAATTGCTATTTATTACAAACCAACACTTTAGCACAACTGAAAGATGATCCCTTTTCTCTTTTTCAAACAATTAAAACACATTCAACATCATATACAGTGATACAGAGTGGCTAAAATGATGAGATGCTCAGGAAAGGCATCAGACGAGTGGTAGAACCACAGCAATCCTCTGTGTGAGGAGATAATTTACAGCAACAAGGTCCACAAGGACTCTTCTCCGAATCACTCTCATCTTATAGGTGTACACCTACTTGAAGTAGTTAGCGTATTTTAGTTCCGCAACTAATACAAAATTAACGGCACAGAGAAAGTTAATAGTGCAAAGCCAAGGTTCAACCATTTAAAAGCACACTGGTCACCTACTGTCTAACTTTTGTTTTACTAGTAATTCAGAACTTAAGGGTTGAGCAACCTGTCTTTTAAAAGAGTAAATAACCTCCTCATTCCTCCTTGTTGATTTATTCTATAGTTTTTAAACATAGATATTATCAACAATGGTGCTATTATTGTGCGCTAGAAGAAACAGAGTGCTAGAAGACACTTTAAGGAGAATGTAGTCCATTTCCTTCAGTTTAATGGTAACAGAATTGAAGCCTGTAGAATTTAAGAGTATAGATACTTAATGTCAGACCTGGGACCAGAGCTCTGACTTTCTGACTCTCAGTCAGCCTTCTTTTCACTGGTAATAATTTGTTATTTTCTAAAGAAAAGAACAAGCTATGGGATTTTTAAAAATAAAGGAAACAAAGGTTATTTGAACTGAAAGATAAAAATGAGAATTGTTTTCTATTAAGTAAACACAAATACATATACATTAGAGCCACTGAATATTTATATTATCACTCTATTCTTTATTCATGAATAATCTTAGGATTTGAGGACATTTACTTTTAGCTACTATAGACTCTTGATCACAGACATTTAATCCCTCTCCTTCCAATCTGCCACCCTCTTATCTGCCAGATGCAAGTGAAAAGAGCATCGTACATTCTGAAATGAGTTGAGGAGGGAAAGTACAGATCATTGCTGGAAATAAGAAGAAAGGTCTGCACATGCCATGAGTGTTATTTTCTAAATACAATCCAGACTGAAGGAAAGCCAAACTTCGCAGGACTGTGGGCATAAGAATGATGAGTATAACTCAGAAATAAATGAAAGATGTGCCTATTCAACGCCATAGTCACAACGGGACCCCGTGGCAAGGGTTGGAGGAAGAATACACTTTGCAGCAGAAGTAGGACACTGCCAATTTCACCAGTATTTCTAAGATGTCCATCACTGGCAAAGTCTGTGCCCAACTTACAACAGTTGCGGAGAGCCATGCTGGGCAAAGAATAAGGATACTGCTCTCCACAAAGGCACCCAAAGTCAGGAAATTATGCATCACTTCCTAAGACTCAGTCTGGGCTGCTGAACCTACTAAGTCACTGCCTTGATTAGCTCTTCTTTTCCTTAGGCAACTGGATCCTTGAACTGGCAAAGTTATAACAACTGAGAATTTAAAGATTTCTCTTCGGCCTAAAATATTTTTAAATGTTTATAGGAAATGAACAATACTGGCAGGAACATCTCAAATCCCAATGTTACACAGCATAGAGTTTTCCCTGTGAGAATGAGTAGGCAGAGAAAACTCACCAGACAAATAAAAAGATGTCATTGTTCAAAATAAGGAGCATGTTCTTAAATATTGGTGCAGATTCCTCCTTAAAATGAAACGGGATTACTACTGGAAGCAGGAAAGGGCATGTTAATGTTAAAATCTACTCTGATGAAGAGGGCAGTATAAATATGGAAGGCAAAGCTAAGAATTAGCAAGAGAACGTAACTGGAGGCTGTAAGGGATACTTTAAAAATAGCTAAATTCATAAGAACTACATAGACAGTAAACAGCAGATTGGAAAATTCAAAAAATTAAATCATTTAAATAGAAGACAAACTCAAGAAGTTTCCACAGATCTAAGAGGAAAAGGAGACACAGATTTATTATGAAGAGTAGAAAAAATATATATGAGACAAAAGCCCAGAAGATGCTATAATTAACGAGAGTAATTTCAGAAGAAGAAACTAAAGCAAACATAGTAGTTGCAATAATTTCTAATCTCAAGAAAGAATGAAATCTTTATATCAAAAGAGACCATAAAAATAACAGGTAAGTTATAATTAAAACAAACCAGAATCTAGACATATCTCTTAAGCTAGAGAAGGTTAAAAGATAAAGATACAAATCCTTCAAGTTTCCCATGGGGGAAAATGATGAGTGTTTAAAGAGGGGAAAAAACACAAGCAAACTGCTGACTGTATTTTATCTTCTTCATGTTGCATATCAGGGAATAAGAGCACACAAATTTTTAGGGAAAAATCTTTGTGTACCAACAAACTGTCATTCCTATATGAGGGCATGAGAGAAATATTCTCACACAGCAAAGCTAAGTAAGTGATTATAAATCTTTTTATCTTCATGAAAAGATGATTCTAAGGTATACTTCATCTCTACAGAAGATGATGGAAGGAATGGGGAAATTGTAATATAAAAGCACTTTCAGTTAGGACATGGAGTTAAACCATAGAGCTAAATTTAAATCATTATTGTCAGCATGGTTATAAAACAATACGCTTATGAAGAACATTTCTTTAAATTAGTATGAAATACCAAAATTATACAGTTTAAAAATTAGTACATAGCTGAACAGGGAAAAAAAAATTCTATCTTACATGGGGACAGTTCATAGATACTCTTTCAATTTGTGATACTGACAATTGTTTCTTAAATAATAAAATGAAAACAGGCTATATATACATTCCAAATAACTAGAAAAAAACAGAGGGAGAAAAAAGGAAAAAAACTATAGTTGATATAATCCAATAGGCAAATAATAAAGAAAAATAATAAAGAATAAAAGTAGAAACTACAGAACAAGTTATGGGAAGAAAAATAAAATATACCTAAAACTTATGATAATAAATTGTGAATTGGTTTATTCAGATTAAATAACAAAAAGTACCCAATTAGATCACAAAGCAAAAGCTGAACAGATGCTGTTTATCTAAAAGAAGCATGGAACAAATTGCCAAATTAAAAATAAAAAATGGGCAAAAATATATCAGGCAAATATAAACAAAAATGTAGCTTTTGGAATGTTATTAGAGACAAAATATATTTTAAGACAAAAATAACAAATGGATAAATAATTTTATATTTTTAAAGGTAGATCTTCCAATAAAGATACACTAGTCATAAATTTATAAAGTTCATAGTAGTACATATTACACAAAAACACTTAGAAATTCAATATTATTATAGAAGACATAAATTTATTTCTTTTAGTTTTTGAGAGATCATATATGAAAACAAATTAAAGGCACTGAAGATTTGAATAAAATAGTTATTATTGTTATTTTAGTAACTATGCACCAGGTTTTGTACTGTACAGACAAAACTTATTTTTATAATTTCTAAAACTGATCAATTACACAGAAACAAAGCCACAAACAAGCAATTACACAAACACAAAATCATCCCTCAATAAATAGTTAGAATTTGTAGACCTAACCAATATTCTTTGACCACAATACAGTAAACTTATAAAAGTTATTTTAAAGTTTATAAATCTTTAAAATTCTCTATGAAATAGATAACATGTATGAAAATGAAATTGTCAAAATTGTATAAGTAGTAGAAAACTTGACCAGGCAAATTATAAGGAAATGAATTGAAAAATACATAAAAATACATAAAAATAAACAATAAGTTATTGTTTTGGAGATGAGTTATTGATCTCTTCTTAAAAATAAATATTGACATTATCTAGAAACACTTTTTTCCCACATTTAAAAAAAATCACTCGAAGAATAGAAAAAATAGAAAATTACTCAGAACGTTTTCCAGAAAAATACAAATTTGGTAGCAAAACTAAAAATGGATAACTACATCTAACACTATTAATGAGTACAGATGTAATAATCTTAAGTAAAATTCATCAGCTACTTAATAAAATGGTGCACTAAAAATAACATACAAAATAGTAATGTAAAAACTGATGTACTATTTGAAAATATATTAATAAAACACAGTATGCCAATGGATCAATAATATGAACTATAGCCAGAAACTAAAAAAATATTTAGTTAAGTCTCACAATTATTTGTAAATTATTATAAATGCTCTCTGTAATGAGAAATAAAGGAAACCCCCTTATATGACATAAAGTCTGTCTCAAATCAAATGTACATTAGTACATTTATGTCACTATGAACACTAATGTAAATATATTTTAGTAATGACATATAAATATTTACATCAAAGTTAGTAACAAGTTAGAATTTTTTACTATTTTTTTTCCAGGAAAATCTATCAATGTAATTAGGAGAAAACATTGATTAGAAGTAGGCATTGGAAAAAAGTAAATATAATTACCATAATTATTTACAGACAAAATTATACACCTAGAAAAGCTAAAAGAATTAATTTAAAAATTGTAAAATTAATAGGCTATATCTGTAATATAGCTGTAACTATACATTTCATGGTGTATGATCTTTCATCCAGAAGTTTAAAGACTGTCAAACATCTATAATTCACAATTGTACTGCAATGTGAGTATACAGGCCAGAGGTCTGCACCTCAGTGTCTGTGAGGACCACTTAGTGTTTTAGGCTCTGTGGGCCATGTGGTCTCCATTGCAGCTATGTAACTTTGTCACAGTAGCATGAAAACAGCCATGGGCAAAGCATAAAGATATGAGCACGGATCTTCCAATAAAATGTTATATAGTAAACTTCAAATTTCATATAATTTTTACATCATGAAATATCCTTCTTTACTTCCCAGCTACTTTACTTTATTTATTTATTTATTTATTTATTTATTTATTTATTTATTTATTTATTT
>NW_017732101.1:669668-675716 GCF_001890085.2 Hipposideros armiger | reverse complement strand
TTGGCTCTTCCAGGGGTCGGCAAAGTTTTGAGACTGAATGTACCCAAAGAGCCGCATGTGGCTCGCGAGCCACAGTTTGCTGACCCCCTGGCTTAGACAGTTCTTAGCTATGTGGCCATCAAGTTACTTAAACTCTACGTTTTTTTAGTATCCTTACTGCAATATTGCAATTTATAAGAAATAATACATTTGATCATTCAGATGACCAAATATATTTCTCATATATATCTGGTCTTCACTGAGAGTGAAAAAGCAGTCTTTTGTTATGTTAAGGAGGTGACTTTTGGAAAGCACCAAGGGTGGGGCTGGTTGCCAGGAGACCCAACCTTGTGATTAGAAGATTGGCGTTTAAGCCTCCAGAAAAACCCAAGAGGATGGGGTTTGGAGAGCTTCTGAGTTGAACACATGGAGATGCGGGAAGAATGGTGTACCTTGAGAGGGCACAGAAGCTCCATGCCCCTTCCTGCATACCTTGTCCTATGCACCTCTTCTACTTGGCTGTTCCTGAGTTACATACTTTTATAATAAGCCAGCGATCTAGCAAGTAAGATATTTCTCTCAGCTCTGTGAGCCATTCTAGTAAATTAATCAGGCCCAAGGAAGGAGTTGTGGAGCTTCTGATTTATAGCCAGTTGGTCAGAAGTATCTGAACAAGCTGAGCTTGCGATTGGCATTCTGAGTTGAGAGGGTCATTGGAGCCTTCAACCTGTAGCCATTTGGTCAGAAGCACAGTTAGCCTAGGCTTGTAGCTGGCACCTGAAATGTAACGTGCGGTACGTGTGTGTGTATGTGTGTGTGTGTGTGTGTGTGTGTGTGTGTGTGTGTGTGTGTGTGTCTTGTAGGGTTAAAGGCTTAATCTGTGGAATCTGACTCTATCTCCAAGTAGATAGTGTCAGAATCGAGTTCAATTTTTGGATACTCCACTAGTGTCTGAGACTTGTGTGTTGATGTCTAGTGTGTGTGTGTGTGTGGGGGGGGGCTGGGGGAGGGCAAAGGGGAATCCCTTACATTGGAACTGGATTGGTGAAACCAATTTACCCTTATTTTAAATGTAATCATGATCATACCTAACTCACAGGATCATTGTGAGGCTCAAATAATCTGGTTCATGTGAATTGTTTCACTAGTGCCTGTATAATTTTTCTTGGCAGAAAAACAGATGACACAAAGAATTAAATTGAAGAGATTAAAGCAAAAACTGATGAATCAAAAAGGCATGTTGGGGTTAAGGGAAACCAACAAAGCAATGGTACACTACCCCAGGGCTAGAGGCATTAAGAAGGAGGTGATAATTCCTGCAATCAGGAGGGGGCAGGGGTCACTTGGGAGGAGTTATGGCCTCCACACTGTACCACAGCAATCCGGCAGAGAGGGATGTGAGCAGTCAATACCCTAACTTCATTCTCTCCCAACCCTCCAGTCCCGGCTGGGGCCTATCTTTGGCCATCCCAACCAGAAGTCACAGGCCATGATTGCCTCTTGACACCATGCCAGTAAGGAACCTCCAAGGTCTCAGAACATGGTGTAAAAGAGTAGGAGGAAAATATGTATCCAGCACAGCTACTATTCCATCATTTTTCAAACCATCTTTTTTTAAAGAAGTGTGGCTATGACCTTTTATTGCCATGTCTATTTGCCATCCCAAACCACAAAGGCCCCAGATATATTTCTTGACAATAATAAAAAATATGAGTCGAATATGAATAACCCAACCTATGCCTTCAAATCACTTGATAGCCATTGATAAAGTTGAAAATTAGGCCTTCTTCCTTTGACTACAAAGTTGAAAACATGATTCTCAAATTAGTCCTTAAAGAAAAAATACAGATGCTTACCGGTAATATTTGAAATGTTCCTTTTCTTTAAATCATCAAAAATTGACTTGCATAAAAAATAGAGGTAGTTGGCATTAAGGATTATAATTTATTAAATGTCCTAGTCATTTCCTAGTTAATAACAAAGTGTATTAGTTTCCTATGGCTAATAAAACAAAATATAACTAATTGGTGGCTTAAAATAACACAAATTTACTCTTTACAGTTCTGGAGGTCAGAAGTCAGAAATGAGTTTTAATGGGCCGACACCAAGGTGTTGGGAGAGCCACACTTCCTCCAGGGGCTCTGAAGTAGATTATGTTTCCAAGCCTTTTCTAGCTCCTGGAGGCTGCCTACATTATTTGGCGTGTGAACCTTTCCTCTCACTATTCCAACCTTTGTCATCATATTTCCTACTTCTGTACTCAAATCTCCCTCTTCCTCACTCTTATAAGAACTCTTGCGATTATATTTGTCCCATCCAGATAGTTCAGGATAATCTCGCCATCCCAAGGTCCTTAATTTAATCATACCTACAGTCTCTTTTGCCATATATGGAAACATTCACAGGGTCCGCAGGTTAGGGCATGGGTATCTTTGGAGCCATTGTACAATCTACCATAGAAAGCTATAAAAATTATTAATTTATAAACTGAAAATCATACATAAAACCTATATACCCTTTAAGTCAACTCTTTCTCCTTTTCCTTTTAACATCTCTTTCCTCCCAGGAACCACTAGATGTAAAGTTAACACATTAATTTACATTATAACTAAAAAAAAATGCAGTAGAGAAGCTAATCTTTCTATTCAATCCAATAGAGTTACCAGTGGCTAGTCCCAGGGACAATTACGGTTTCTCAGATCAATTTTCGTTTATTCAACTTTGGGGGCATGAAGAACTCTATGCCATGGAAGGTGATAGAATCAATGCTCTAGAAGGCACCAAACACATAAAAATATGCAGCACTTTGAATAAAATTCCTAAGACAAAGAGTGGGCATGATCTCATTTGAAAGTCTCAGTGTAAAAATATGCCTCCCACTGACTTTTTTCTTTATTATTATTGTTATAACTTGTTTTATTTTGTTTTCTGTCACCTGCTTCTAGAATCACTAATGTGTCATTGGTTCTTACCATTTATTTATTGGAACATCCCAGTATGTGTCCTTTCTGAAACCATGTCTATTGGCTTCCCTATGCCCAGACAATACATTATTTATTTTATTTGGTTAACATTTTCCTTAATCTATTTCTGTTACTTGTTGTAAAGAACACTAGCTCATGTAACATCATTTCCTTTCGTTTGTCAGGAATATTGTCACAAAAGCTAAGATAGCAATGTAGAGAAAATCAACGTACATAGTCTTAGAATGCTTTGAGATGTAAAATATACTATCATGATTTAGCAAATCATATTTTGTTTCACTTATATCTCTTTTTGGTCTTTAATAGTGAGTAAACTTTTATTGAAGAGTTAAGCAACGTCAGGAATGTGAGAAACCAGAAGCTCAGAGGAAACTGATGAACAACTTGAGGTCAGAGATTAAATTTACTGGCTGAGTAAGGTGTTGTCTCAAATATGAGGTGTGATAAAAAAAATACAGTGAATGTTGAAATTTAAAAAAAATATTACAGTAAAAGACACATTGTCATTAGTACCCCTTGCTTCAAACACACTTATCCCATCATTCTTGCCACTTTCTGAAGCAGTTCTGGAAGTCCTCTTTTGTGAATATCTTTACTTCATCCTCCATCATGACAATGCTCTGTGTTACACATCACATTTGGTATAGCAGTTTCTGTCAAATAAAAACATTACAGTTTGTCCTCATCCACCTTATTCACCGAATCTGGCACTATGCAACTTCTGGCTCTTCTGAAAAATCAAAATGACCAATAATGGAAAATGTTTTGAATAGATTCAGGACACTGAGGCAGCCACGACGGGATGAGTGTGTTCAGAACGAGGGAGAGTATTTTGAGGGGGATTAATGACAATGTGTCTTTTACTGTAATGAATTTTTTTTTTAATTTAAACATTCACCATAGTTTTTTTTAATCTCACCTTATATTTCTGCAATTAAGGATTTAAAATATCCTATAAGGGGTGGCCGGTTAACTCAGGTGGTTAGAGCACAGGCTCATAATACCAAGGTTGCTGATTCAATTCCCACATGGGCCAAAGAGCTGCATCCTCCACAACTAGATTAAAGACAACTACTTGACTTGGAGCTGATGGGTCCTGGAAAAATGCCCTCCACAACTAGATTGAACAACTGCTTGACTTCGAGCTGATGGGTCCTGGAAAAACATACTGTTCCCCAATAAAATTTCTTTAAAAAAATAAAAATTAGATAAATAAAATAAAATACAAGATACACATTCCTGCTATTATAATACCAGGAGAGTACTGAAATTTACATTTCACTACTTCCTGTAGAAGTTAGGTCATTTTATTATTATTTTTTTTAGGTTGCATTTTTAAAGATAGATAATGATTGGAGGGGATAGACTTTGGGCCTTTATGTGTGTATGCAAATGCACATGTGTGACTATTGTTAATTAATTCTGTTATCGATTATAAAAATTACTTACTTATGGAGTAAGAGAATTTCTTATAAATGAGATTTGGAAATAGAGATTCTGAAAGAGAGAGAGAGAGAGAGAGAGAGAGAGAGAGNCAGCGTTGGGGAATTGGGGAAGGGGAACAGACAAGTTGCTGTCCTTTTGTTCTTCAGTCTAGTTGTGGAGGACGTTGCTTCACTGGTCCATGTTGTTATTACCATTGCGCTCTTTCCGGGTGAGGCAGTCAGTCACTGGCCTTTGGATGGCCATTCACAGCGGCTCACGGCAGCTCTCGTTGGCTGCCGGCCACTCACGGTAGCTTACAGCAGCCCACTGCAGCCCCGCTGCAGCCTACGCTGATGTCGGCCACTCATGGCAGCCCAGCCACAGGTCGAGCTGTTGTTCACCATCTTAGCTGCAGAGGGCGCAGCATCACTGGCCCGTGTGGGAACTGAACCAGCGGCCCTGCTGCTCAGAGCTCACGCTCCCAAGCCAACTCTTAACCAACTGAGTCACTAGGCTGCCCCCCCCCCAGTTATTTTAAACAAAGGATCCTACAGAAGGCTATGGTTTGCTGACCCTTAATATAGGCTATAAGTGACCTGCCAAGAGGTGTCATCATAAATCAATTTGCTAGGTAATATGCAGGTCACATGGCACTCTCAAAGCCAAGGTCATGTCATGAAGAATTTCATAAACTTCATGGAAAAAATATTTTTTACTACCAGGTATATCACTGGGTGGAAAAATTTGAATATAAATGTTAGAAAGGATAGGTAGAAGACACCGAGAGTTTTTAAAAAAGAAATAGTTTTCATCTTCTCTTCCAGTTTCTATAGATAAAATAACAATAAATTCTGATGTCATTTTCATCACACCCCTATGTGAAAATCAGCAAGACTTTTCCAGGAAATAATTTTTTCACCATTTTAATTACACAATGCTTTAATTTTAAAAATTCAAAAGGTCAAGTAAAAAAAGCAGTAAATGTGTATTTTCAGGGGATAAGTAAAAGGCATTTATTGATTTTGCATTAGCAAATCTTTAGGGATTTAAGTAGTGTTTTTCATCTTTAATTCATCTGTTTTTGATCACTCACTGAAAAATGAACACAGACAGCAATAATTTCAATAATGTGCACAATAAAAGTTTTTTTTTGTATAGTAAAGAGAAATGCTGCCTCTCTCATTTCCATTTCTCATATGAACTAAGATACCAAATAACATCCTGAAGCATTTAGGTATGCAGCGTGCATGTATAAACCATTTCCAAATCCAGATTTCTGTTTAGTTTTATTAACTATAAATTTTCCTGACTTGTTTCTACTTATTCTATTTTTTTCCGAACTTAGGTCTTGTCCATGGGATTTATATAAACACCAGAAATATGAGATTATCTTTAAAACATAGTAATAAATTATTACCATTATCTAAGTTCAGCTCTGGAGTCAAACTCCCTGGATTCCATTTTGGCTTAGCCAGAGGTTGGCAAACTTTTGAAACGGAAGAGCCACCAGAGGTCAGCAAACTGCGGCTCGCAAGCCACAGGCTCTGAAGTAAAACTGAAAACGAAAATAAAACTATCATAGTTTCATTTATAAAACTTTTAAAGGATATTATTCACATAATGGTGATTATGTAAAAATATATTTATGGCTCTCAAATAA
>NW_017732101.1:630105-663712 GCF_001890085.2 Hipposideros armiger | reverse complement strand
AGAGAGAGAGAGAGAGAGAGAGAGAGAGAGAGAGAGAGAGAGAGAGAGAGAGAAAGAGAGAGAGAGAGAGAGACTGACACTTCCTCACATTATTTAAGTTTTCTCTGAAAGTTTTATATACACTTCATCTACATTCTTTTAGAAATCACCAGGGAGTCTACTACAACACTAATTAAAAGCCATTTAAGGCAGTTATATTAAAGCAAACTATTGAGAGTTATTTTAATAAGTCACTTGAAGTAGGACATAATTATGTTGTGGAAGTAAGGAATTTCAAATAGTATCTTGATTGAAGTTTTAAAAAAGTAGAGCTCAACAAATGTACTGATCAGCTCCTACGGAAGGCAGTATATATAGGTACTAGGTAGCTTGGTAGAACTATAAGACACAATGTCTGTCCTTACACAGCACACAATTTCACATAAGAGAAGACCCAGGTGTGCACATATCTGGCTAGACCACATTATGACAAGTGTAGAGATAGCTGCAGGATGCAATGGAAGTACAGAGCAAAATATGACATTGCATATGAAAACATTAGAGAGAGCATTATAATGGAAGTGACATTTGAGTGAGATATAATTAGGACAAAAGTTCATATACATTTTCTGAAGCACTGGGTTTATAAAAATATTTCACTGCAATGCTGGACTATATTGAAGACAGAAATACATTAAGTGGAAATTTTTTTTTAGTATATGATAAAGTGGAAAGTGATACATTTTCTAATAGCGAGTTGGCATATTTATGTTAGACAGAATTTTCTATAAATAAAGACGTTAGGCTTTTAACAAAGGCAAATCCCTAAGCTGAGATTTAGAAGACATGCATGAAGACTCTTTAGGAGACCTAAACTGAGTGATTTCAATGAAATGCTAGTGGTTTAATGAAGTGACATCTGCATCAAGGTGGCATAAGATATCCTTTGTATTTCCCTCCCTCTACTTAACAAAAATTCAGCATCCATCCACAAACAAAAGTGTCTCTATGGGAATTGTGGAATCAGAACCATATGTCAGTGGGCACAGGAGGTGTCTCATCCACCTGTGCATCAGGTAATAGGCAGACAGACTTCAGTACCAGCTGTGGTTCCTGCAGAAGCTTGTGAACTGGTTCTAGCCACATTGCAAGAGCACATAGAGAACAATGACTTGGTCACTCATTCACAGACAAGAGAGACTTAGTGGAATCCAGGTTTCCAGAGGATAATATCCAGCATATCAGCAAAGCAAAAACAAAAACATAAAAACAAACAAACAAAAACCAAAAAAACGAGTTGTGATGCACTGGAGTGGATAAGAAGTACATCTCGACTTTGCCTGCATCACCTCTGCCTCAAGGTGGCACAGCTCAGGGATAAGTGAGACCTTCTCAGGCATGATTTCTTCCCTGGCAGAAAGGAAGTGAATGCCCAGCTTCACAGCCTTGTGGGACTCTGCCAAAGAGATGCTCTTGCAGAATCCAGACTACTAAATTGGAAGTTCCATGACTGGGGGAAGGAAGGGGATCGGGAGAGTTGCAGATAAAATTATCGGAGGTATTACATGCACATGGTCCTTGACGACTGCATTGTGGGCTCTATCGGAAAGTCCACCCACGAGCCTCTGTAATGCATTGCCCATAGATCTCTGCAATTGGCCTCAGTGCCTCACCCACACACCACCCCCACTCTGCAACTGGCTCCCTGTGCAGGCTTTCAAGGGCAGCAGCAAGAAGAAGCTTTGGTAGATGTCTAGGGAGTACATGAAGAGAACCAAATTCTGGACTGAAGAATTCAATGAAATGAAAATAACAATAGAGACCATCAACAGCAGACTAGACCAAACAGATGAAAGAATCTGTGAGTTAGGAGACAGGAACCTTGAAATCATCCAGTTAGAGGAGAATAAAGAAAAGAGAATGAAAGAGTGAAGAAAGCCTACATGATCTATGGGACACCATAAAAAATAATAATAATGTGTGAGATATTGGAGCTCCAGAAAAAGGAGAGGGAGAAGGGAGCAGAAAGCTTAACTAAGGAAATAACCATTGAGAATTTCTCAAACCTGGGAAGAGATTTAGATATCCAAGTTCATGATGCTGACAAGTCATCCCATAATTTCAATCCAAAATTGTCTTCTCCAAGACAATTATAGTAAAACTGTCAATATCAAAGATAAGAACAGAATACTAAAAGCAGCAAGAAAAAAAGAAGGTTGTAAACTAAAAGGAACCCTATTAGGCAATCAGTGCATTTCTTGGCAGAAAACTTACAGGCCAGGAGAAAGTGGGATACTCTATTCAAAGTGCTGAAAGAACAAATGCCAAACAAGAATACTTTCTCTATTCAGCAAAGTTATCCTTCAGAAATGAAGGAGAAATCTTCATTTTGTTTCCCAGACAAATAAAAGCTGAAGTAGTTCATCACCATGAGACCTGCTTATAAGAAATATTGAAAGAAATTCTTTAATCTGAAATGAAAGGACACTAATTAGTAACAAAGAAACACAGGAAAATATATAACATACTAGTAATGGTAAATGTATAGGCAAATTCAGAGTATTCTAATACTATAATATTGTGTATGTTAACCACTTAACTATATTATTAACTATAATATAAAAGTTAAAAACAACTATAGGTAGGGCCGGCCAAGTAGTTCGTTGGTTAAGACTTGGCTTGGGAGTGAGAGCTCTGAGCAGCAGGGCTGCCAGTCGCATCCCACATGGGCCAGCGACGCTGTGCCCTCTACAGCTAAGATGGTGAACAACAGCTCGACTTGGAGCTGGACTGCCGTGAGTTGCTGGCAATGGCGTAGGCTGCACTGAGGCTGCAGTGGGCTGCCGTAAACTACCGTGAGCACCCGGCAGCCAGCGTGTGTGGCAGTCGAATGGCCGGTGACTGACTGCCTCAGCTGGGAAGAGCTCAATGATCACAATACCAACATGGGCCAGTGAAGTGACGTCCTCCACAACTAGACTGAAGAACAAAAGGACAGCAGCTTGTCTGTTTCCCTTTCCTGATTCCCCAATGCTGTTCCCACCCCCAAATCCCCAATAAAATACTTTTTAAAAAAACAAAAAAACTTTAGGTATTATAATTTGTTAATGAATACACAATATAAAAAGAAGCACATTATGACATTAAAAACAAGTGGAAGTAAAAGGATAGAGTATTTGTGTGTTTGAAGTTATCAGCTTAGAATAAACTGTTATAAATATGTTTTATGTAAGCCTTATGGTAACCACAAAGCTAAAACCTATAGCAGATTCACAAAAGTTTAAGGGAATCATAGCATATAACCACTATGAAAATTTCACAAAAGAAAGCAGCAAGAGAGAAAGAAAGGAACAAGGAACTATGAAAGAACCAGAAACAATTAATAACATGACATCAGTAAGACACATCAGTAATTACTCAAAATGTAAATAGATTGAATTCTCCAATCAAAAGGCCATTTTGATTCTCCAATCAAAAGGCAGAGTGGCTGGCTGAATAAAAAAACAAAACCCAACTATATGCTGTCTTTTTCCCACAGATAATACCATACAGAGTGATATGAAAACTGCTTTTATCACTTCACAATATCTCTCAATAATTTTTGCAAATCAGTATATGAAAGTCTAAATTTATTTTTAATACCTATGTAATGTTTGTTATGTAGATGAACCACAACTGATTAAACCTATCTCTATAAATGGATATTGAGGTCATTGCTAGTGTTTTTATGATTTACAATGTTGTAGTGTATACCATGTGTGAATATATCTATAAGACCAATACCTAGAAGTGGAAATGTTGGATCAAAAGATTGAAAGTCTTGTTTCACATGAACACTAAGAATTTTTCCATTTACTTTTTCCCAAAATACTATTATGGATTTGCACGTTCTATAAAAGAAAGTATATTACAGCTATTATAATGCTGGTGGTAGGCTATTGACTAACTATTTGGACTATAGTCAAAGGGGTGAAATGGTCAAACAGGGTGTATTTGAAATTCATTGACCTGCCTACACAAACTCATGGGTAGAAGAAGAAGAAAAATACATAAAGATATTCATAGCAGTATTGTTAATAATAGTAAAAAAAAAGTGGTAGTAACCCAAATATCCATCATTATGAGATTGTAAATAATTTGTGATACATTTCTATAATGGAAAACTATTAATCAGTTGAAGTGATTGAGGTATATGAGATTTGATAATTATGTTTGCAAACTTGTGACAACAATGTTGCTAACCTTTTTTGATATCAGAGGGGTTATTCATTATGAATTTGTACCAACTGGACAAAGAGTTAAACAAGTTTGCTATTTGGAAGTGCTGAAAAGGCTGCGTGAAAGTTAGACGACCTGAAATTTTCACCAACAATTCATGACTCTTGCATCATGACAATGCACCAGCTCACACAGTACTTTCTATGAGGGAGCTCTTAGCCAGTAGACAAATAACTGTATTGGAACACCCTCCTGACTCACCTGATCTGGCCCCCAATGACTTGTTTCTTTACCTGAAGATAAAGAAAATATTGAAAGGAAGACACTTTGATGACATGGAGGACATCAAGGGTAATATGATGACAGCTCTGATGACCATTCCAGAAAAAGAGTTCCAAAATTGCTTTGAAGGTTGGACTAGGCGCTGGCATCAGCGCATAGCTTCCCAAGGGGAGAACTTCGAAGGTGATTGTGGTGATACTCAGCAACAAGGCATGTAGCACTTTTTCTAAGATGAGTTCACGAACTTAATTGTCAGACCTTTGTATGTGCATATATCAAAATGATTGATTCTCAAAACCATCATGTTTAGGGTATAAAGCAAAATATAGAAATATAGTTATAGTATGATACCATTTACATAAAATTTTTTAAATGCATAAAACACTGCTCCACATATGTGTGTACAAGTTGTGTGGAGTATAATTTAAAAATATGAATGTAAAGATTGTGAATAAAATTCAAAATAGCTGTTACCTGAGAAGGAAATGATAGGAATGGGATCAGTATAGGGTACAAAGGAATCTTTCACTGTGCCATATTTTATCGTTTTTTGTGAGAATCTAAACTAATATGACAAAAGAAGTTATTATGAATTTGTTAAATCAACAAACAAATACATAAAGTCAAATAAGAAATCTATTTCCAAAATTATGACCAGTCTTATTTTGTTCCTTTGAGTGTTTTAGTTAGGCTTTGGTCAGCAATACAAGCATGAGTCGTTTTAAGTAATTTGTTCCAGAATCACCTCATTTGATCGAGTTGCGCCTCCATCTATTTCTTGCCCTTTTGTTGTTGCTCTTCAATCGTTCTCTCTTGCCTACCCTGCTCAACTGGACGTACATTCTTGCTCTTACTGTTGGCTTCCTTCACTGGACCCAAGTAACAGCTCCCACTTTATGCATCTTTAATGCTAAATTATTAAAGGGTTAGAGAAATTTGTCTGGGTTTAAATACAGAAAGTCTCATCATGTGTTTTATGCTTCTCTTATCCAAGAAAGCGTGTCTTTAATCAGTACTGGAATTTTCTCTGCTATTGTATTTTAAAAAATCAAGTCTCCCCTGTTATCTCAATTATCTCTTACTAGAATATCTCTTTGGTGTTGTTGAACCTTTTAAGTCTACTTATTATGCTTTTTAACATCAAGAATGCCATTGATGCATTTTGGGTAAATCCTCATCTCTTTCATTCTTATTTCAGCTGTATCTAATATATTAAACTCATGCAGTTCTAAATGCTAATTATTATCATTTTCATTTACAATTTTCTGTTTGTTTTCTTTTTTCAGTATCTGACTATTCTTATTTCATAGTGCTTTATTTTTATTCCTTAACACTTTTATCATTTTACACATGCTTATTTAGTTTATTTTGAATTATTTTATTATTTGAAGTTCGTGGGATGTTGGTTCTATACATTTTTTTGTTATGTCTGCTGAATATCCCTTATGGTAGCTTATTTCTCATGTAGCTTGTATGTTTTTACTGTGAGTTTACCTTAAGGTTTTTTTTTTTTTTAATCTTTTAAGATCTAAGGTTTGAGACAATTACCTTCCATTATTTTATAATTGCTTCTGCCAAGTATTCAAAGATATTGGTTTGACAGTGTGGAATTTCTTTCCACAGAATAGCATATATTCATATTCTATTTCATTTGATGCAGTCCTGGGTTTTATTTCTTTCTAAATTATTCTTTTCCTAAAAGACAGGACAGAGACAAGTATCCACAAACTCCTGGATCAGCAGGTTACATTTTCTAATTCTTATTTCAGGGAGTATACAACTCTTTGAGGCTCTATTCTTTACACAGGGGTTCTCAGTTTCAATTCCCCATATTACAAAGTTCTACGCCTCATCCTTTTATTTCCAGACTTTAAAACTAATCCCTCCAGGAATTTGGATCTTATTCTTAATACGATAGACCTCCTTCTACTCCCCAGAGCCCTGTGTCAGCTTTCATGTTTGCCACTCCGGATTTTAGGTACCTCTTTATTTTTGAATACTGGAGGCTTCCTTTTTTTAAATATGAGCATAACTGTGTATTTAAGAAGCATTTTTGTTTGTTATATCTAGAGTTTTGAGATGTTGGTAAAGATGCTCCACATTCATTAGTCCACTAAGTTTCCAGAATTGAAAATTCTCATAGGTTTTGTGTAAATTATTTCTTTTCTCTTAGTAGGTCTTAATTACTTTTAATATTTCTGGAGATGTGGAAAGTTATGGCTCTGAGGATACAGGACTAGTGCCAGAAGTCATCAATATAGGCCCTTTCCTGAAAGCCTGTGGCTAGGCTATAGCAAGTGCAAAAGGGTTCCCATCCTCTGCTTCTTCAGAGTCTAGGCTGGTAATAATAACATATATCTACTAACACAGTAGTTTCTGCAGAAAGTTGACTTCCGTAAGAAGTCAAGTGCAAAATTTATGGAGTTAGGCCATTCCTGGTGACATAACTAAGGATTCAAGAAGAGTCACTAGAGATTTTAGTTGGCAGATTTATCAAAGCCAGTAACTAGGCATGTTATCTTCAGGATGTTCATCCTGCTTGATGGGCTATTTTACATTTTTTACTTCCTGACACTTAGGCACCTAAATCATGGACCATTTATTTGGATATACTAATCAAATATAAAATATGGCATAATCCTTTTCTGACTTTCCTCTCTTCCAACTGTTAGAAGTGGGGTAACCATATATCGCAATTTGCCTTAGACAGTCTTGATTTACTCCTGCTCTTCTAGAGAAATTATTAACAAACCACGATGTGGTTTAGATAATTTATGGTCACCCTGTTTGTACAACTAGATTCTCTAGACCACTGATGCAGAAAATAGTGAGTGTAAGTCTAAGCACATCCTACCTGTCTAACAATTTCTGTGCCACCTCAGTTGCTCAATCCAGAGTAGACACAGAAAAGAAGAAAAAACATTCTAACTAGTAATTCTGGGTTGATACAGATACTATCACAATTGTCCCTTGACTGGCTTGCTTTACATCTTAAATATTTCTAAATTTTGACATCAATTATTCAGAGATGGGAGACATAACCATAATCGTATAAACTCTCTCTTTTTTCATGATATTCCAACTAATCTATTATCTTTTATATGAGCCTAATTAAGGCTTTGTTGCACTATACATATCACCCTGTACAACATGCAGTAGGGCATAATTTTACAATTACATAATTGCATACTTATTTCTTAAAACCAACAAGACATGCTCATGCTGAAAGTGTACTGTAATCCCAACTGATCCTAGATACCAATGCAAGACTTAATATTCTGAACTACAATAATAATTCAGACAACTCAAAGCAATTCTTGAGTGTGATTGCTTCCTACGATCATTTTATTCCAGTACAAAACTATTTTTTAGCAGGTAGAAACAAAAAATTAACTAAATTAGGATCTTCTTACCCTTAAAAACCTTTTGACATATTTGGATAGTAAAATACACTGAAATATGCATGATTCTTAAAACATTTCTCTAAAAATTTTCATAAATAACAAAAGGTCATTACATGATATGTTTATTATTATTATTATTAATGTCATTACTAATTATATTTTCACCCAAATGACGATCTGGATTTAAAAGTTTAATGGAATATTATCAGGAAAATTTTGCAACGCCCACCTCCACTTCTGCTTCCACCTACCTCTGATTTCTCCAAACCCAAATGCAGTGAGAGGGAGATGACACCTATATATGAATATTACAGGGAGATAGCCAGTAGCTTTGACTTTTCAGTTTTAGTACGAGTTCATTTCATGTTCATGCAGGCCATCTTTTTCACATAGAAATAAGTTTTAATAGGCATCGTTATATTGTCAATGGTATTTGTCATCAACAAATTGCATACAAGGCTCTAATGCTCCTTAAAACCCATATATCTTACTTCCCCATGTATAAGACGCACCCATTTTTGAAAAATGTGGGGTCTAAAAACTGGGTGTGTTTTATTTTTATTTATTTTTTTTTTAAGATTTTTATTGGGGAATTGAGGGAAGGGGAACAGACAAGTTGCCGTCCTTTTGTTCTTCAGTCTAGTTGTGGAGGACGTTGCTTCACTGGCCCAAGTTGGCACCATCATTGCGCTTTTCCCAGGCGAGGTAGATCAGTCGCTGGCTTCTGGACGGCTGCTCACAGCGGCTGCTGGCCGCTCACGCTGGCTGCTGGCTACACACGGTAGCCCATGGAAACCCACCTGCCGTTGCTGGCGACTCAAGGCAGCCCAGCTCCAGGTCAAGCTGTTGTTCAGCATCTTAGCTGTAGAGGGCAGTGTCACTGGCCCTCATATGTGGGATCTGAACCGGGGCCCTCTGGCGTCCCAAGCCAGCTCTTAACCAACGCACCACTCGACCGGCCCCTGGGTGTGTCTTATAAAGTGATTGGATGAGCACAAAAACAAGCTCAAAAAAAGTGGGAAATGCAAGTAAAAAAAATCTACAACCACTGTATAAGACACACCCAGTTTTTAGGCCCCCACATTTTTCTAAAAAGGGTGCGTCTTACACATGGAGAAATACGGTAATATAAAATTACATTTTGATGACTAAAGATCTTATTTGCTTTCATAGGCATTATTACTCTTTTTTTTTAAAATCTTAAAGCAAGATCTTTCATCAACATAAGCAAACCATTTTTTTCAAAAATCTTACTTTCATTATATTTATTTAAACAAAATTAGAGACCATATTAAACTTGTATTCTAAAGATAATAGATATGAAGTAACTGTTGACAAAATATAAATCCACAGTATTTAAAAATGCAAAATATATATTAAAATCTCTTAATCTTTTTCCTAATTGTTTTCCTTTTGAAATAAACTTGCTTGTAACTATCATCAATATTTAAAACACACTGAATAAAATGCATTAATAATTTAAAGAGCAAAAGTGATAAAATCAGGAAAAGTGGTGGGAATTTTTTTCTTATTGGCAGTATCTGAAAGTAGTTTGAAACTGATGTTAAAAGTATTTGTGACCTTTGTTAGAAAAAATTTTTCAAAAGAAATTTTAGATCTTAATATATACCTTCTAGCATGTTTGCTGAGAGCAGAAATCTAAAAAATATAATTCTAAGGCCTGATTTGTATTTTCTATGACCTGTTACAAAATTATAAAATTATAAAATAAATATTTTTCAAAGGGAATCAACAACAAAACCAAACAAAGAATTCCATCCTTTTGAAAGTGCTTTGAGCAGAGAGGTGGTGGCCTAGGTTTGCTGTACATGGTTAGCATTTACCCTAGAGCCTCCAGTACTAAGCATTGTCCATGACCCTTCTGTGGGTACACAACAGCTACTAATGGAGTTAAACTTGAGTTAGCATTTCCATTTCAGATCATCAGCTATACCATCCATACTCCCCCAAAGTGTCCACACTGCTGGTCAAGAAAACGTTGAGACAAACATCGAGTTTTGGAATGGGGAAGGGTTAAGAGTTCTACAGCTGGCAATAATAACCTAAAATTTTCCTAACAACAGAATAAAAACACACACAGATAAAATCTAAATTCTATCTTAATATTTTAATAACTAGGAACTAAAGCTTGATAAAAATAATCTTATTGGACCAGCTGTGTGGCTCGGTTAGTTAGAGTGCAAGCTCTGAGCAACAGGGTTGCCGGTTCGAGTCCCACATGGGCCAGTGAGCTGCACCTGAGCTGAGCTGCCACTAAGCTGGTGAGAGCACGTGCTCTTAACAACAAGGTTGCCAGTTGGACTCCACATGGGATGATGGGCTGCACCTCCCCTCCCCCAACTAAGATTGAACACAGTGCCTTGAGCTGAGAAGTCTTGAGCTGCCAATGACCGGGCGGATGGCTCAGTTGGGTAGAGAGTGTGCTCTTAACAACAAGGTTGCCGGTTCGACTCCCACATGGGATGGTGGACTACGCCCCACCCCCTACAACTAGATTGAAAGCGGCGACTGGACTTGGAGCTGAGCTTGCGCGGCCCCCTCTACCACAACTAAGATTGAAGGACAACAACTTGACTTGGAGCTGATGGGTCCTGGAAAAACACAATGTTCCCTTCCCCAACTCCCCAACACTGTTCCCTTCCCCAATTCCCCAACAAAAATCTTATTAAATAATAATAATAATCTTATTTATAAAGCTTAGTTACTGAGAGAGGTAGTTATGAGGACATCTAGAGGTGACTCCCAGGGGAAGAAGAGAGGAGGGAAGGGGAGGACACGGAGGGGCAGGATAACTCTACCTTTATAATGTTGCCCATAGTCAGCCCTGAGGGAAGGAAAGTCACCTGTAGCTTTACTGCCACCTAAATGCCTACTTCTGCCCATCTCACGCTACCTTGTCATACAGTCCAATTAGAGACAGGTGTAGAAACAAGGAAGTGATATTTCTACCCAACCAATCCTGAACTGAGCTGAGTTCATCTGAACTGAGGAAGCAGCTATTTCACAGGCATCAGTGGAAGAATGGGACTTGTCATCATGCCTAGGCTTTATTCAAGGCCTCCCATTGTCATTCCATGGCATGTGAGTGCAAGGCAAGGCCTAGAGATGGGCTAGGAAAGATACAAGAGGATCCTGGAACTGTCAACAGAAAGAGAGAAAGAACTTCTGGTAGGAAGCCTCAGAAGGGAGGTCAGTCCCCTAAGGGAAGTTTGTAACTAAATGGACTTTCTTTTCTCTTTATACATATCCTTGTGAAAATACTAATGAAATTTCGGAAGGAAAAGGCCAGAGGTTGAATACTTAACTCAGATGCTGGCAAACCAGACCTTAATAATCAAACTAGATAACGTATTATAGATATGTGTTGATCTAACCCTATGCAAATTCAAAATAGAAGCTGTTTTTAAAACAGGTCATTCTGAATAAGGAATAAATAATTGAAGTATGTACAATGAGTCTAATGTGAAACAGTATTATTTTTTTTCCAATTCAAGGATTAATCTGACTAGAATGTGCTCTGCTGGGAAGTGTTTTGCTACTGAGGATTTCTTATTTCTTCTAGAAAGCCCATATGCCACAAATATCTTTTTCTGAGGACCCGACTGATTTAAATAGAAGAGATATTTTATCTTGCAGGCAAGGACTTAATTTCCAAGAACAGGGCGCCTAGAATGAGTTACATCAGCGTTCCTTTATATCATCTCCTACCCCTTCTTCCAACCTCAAAGAAAAAACATTCTTCAACCTTCTTTCTCTTATGTCCCACAGGACTTCAATTTTTTTGTTTCTTCTTTCCTTTACAAGTTTCTCTTTACTTACCTAATAACTTTACTCTGTGAAGGGGCTGAGGTTTCTCTAATCCTAACTAAAATCTAATTGACCACAACAGTACCTTACCCTTCAAGGTAAACAATGTTACCTCCTTCCTTTCATTGGTAGAAGTCTTAAAATCTAAAGTTACTCTCCAGCTTTCTCATTTCCCATTTAGTCCTCAGTCTGAGACCCTGTCTCTGCAAATCTACTAAACCTCTTAAAATCCATCCACGACCCAATAAGGAAGTCCATCAGCCCCTACCCTATTCTCTTATTAAGCAACCGCTTTACAGGTTTGCCATTGCTTCTGAGCCTCATTTTGGTAGTCAACTTCCTCCAACTTCTCCCTTATGTTCCCACAGTTAATTAGTATCCTTTTACTGATTCATTTTACCCCACCCAATCTTAAAGTTATATCCCAGTCATCTTCACTCCACTTTCATTCCCCAATGATGTTCATTTATGTGTAGCATAATCCTTGCCACAGCTTCACATACATCCGTATATTCAGCTTTATACTGTAATCTGATATCCGGACATAAAATGTTCACCTTATAAAACAACTATCTCTATGTGAGAGTATGTGTTGTATGTCAAATGCATAACTTCGAAAGCCAAATTCATGACCTTACGATGGCTGCAACAGAAAACAACAACACAGTAAAATAAAACAAAAAACACAACTCTTGGGCTTTAATCAGATTAGATATTACCATTCTCTATAATTTCCCTAAATAATGTCCTATAGTTCCCTATTTCCTTGTATTTGTTTGCCTTACCTTTGTACCTGGAATGAGCAACTTTGTATTTTTATTTATTTACATCCAACTCACTCTTAATGATCTAATTGAACTGTCATATCCTCTTGAAATCATTTTCTCTGGAGTCTTAGCTCCTCATGCACAGACATGGGGACTGCTGGCTTATTCTGCATCTCAGACGAAACACAGTATCTGGTACAAGATAGGTGCTCATATACTTGTCCTCATGTAAAACTCCATGAGGTAAAACCTGTGCCTTTGTTTATGTCTCAATCTCCACAGTGGACAGTTCTTCGTGGGTGTGTGGTACTCCACAAATATTGTATATGAAAGTAACATATTTTAATCGCTTTCCTTTCTCAAGATATTGAAGAAGCAGGGTGCAGCCTGTGCCCAAAACCTGACAAAAAGAGAGGGCAGGTAAGGGCATGATGATGTTCTTGTAAGAGTCAACAGACTATGTGAACAGTCTGTTCTGTTTGGTAGAAAAGAGTTGTGAGCTAGTATGTGACCATACATATCATTCGTGGGCATAGTGTAGAGTAATATACCTCATCAAATGAGGAAAGGAGAACAGAGTTGTCGTTTTAGTTTTCTTGGATGCCCTGTCAAGAGGCCTGAGAAAATTGAACTCTGCGTGGAGTAACATGTACACTGAAAGAGCCCTATTCATAGACTTTACCCAGACACACACACACACACACACACACACACACACACACACACACACAGTATCAGCACACCTGCTATCTGCCATTTGTGTGACTGCTATGAAAGACACTGAAAACTGTCAACCAGTGTTCTAGCCTTGCCTCTGATTCTAATTTAGCATGTGGCTCTGGGAAATTCGCTTAATCTCTCAACCACAGTTGTTATTCTTTAAATGATGAGATAGATAAATGTTAAAAATCTGTGATTCTAAAAATGCCCATGTATATAGAAACATGTGGAACTTAATCTCTTTATAGATCCCATATGTCAAAAGACTAGATTTTTTTTTTTTGGTGTTTCAAACCATTCTATAAAATCATTCCCCAAAGCTTTCACAACCTGACACAGCACAGCTACCTCTTCATAGGAAAACGATGAGTAAGACAGAAATATCCCGATGCACCCCCACCCCCTGCCACCTCCACCACCATCAACACACACACACACACACACACACACACACACACACACACACACACACACACACACACCTCTTTCCAAAGAGGAGGGAAAGAGCCATTTAAAAATAATCTTGCAAAATAATTTTTAAATATTTAAAATTTTCATTTTACATTGATCTAAATAACAATCAAGACTTTCAAATTCAGGATTTCCATTTTGCTTTCTTCCTATTAATTTGATAAGAACAATAATAGAGGATTTAGAGGAAATTATGAAAAATAGCAGAGAAAAGCTCCTGAGTCATTCCACTCTTTACATAGCTAATGTCACATGACCAAAAATAATTTAAAATGTGAGCACCTTAAAAAATATCGACTATTTTTAATGGCCACAGTCCTATCATTACAAATCTGCCAAGATCCAAGACAAACCCATTTTCTCAGTAATTGATTTGTTTTCAGTTTACTCCTTACATCCATATTGGGGGAGGGGGGGAGGGTCTGTATTATCATCCCAAGTCTATTAAACACATTACATAAATCTTCCATTCATGTGGAGGAAATGACTTACAAATTTTTCCAAAAGGAATAAAAAGCACAAATAACCCACACCATCATTACTGGCAGGAAGGGCTCAGAAGGCTCGTGGGCTCAGGATGCTGGCAGCCTGTGAGGCTGCTATCAGGAGGCTCAGCCCTGGGCTTTGGCAAAGCCACTGCCATATTAATCTGCTTCATTACATCTCTACAATTTGCTCACCGCGTTAAGAAGCAGTATTTCCCTTGTGAGAGGAAGATCCTTCCTTCACTATGAAAGCTTAACCCTCAAAAGGCACAAAAGTATAGCCACAGAAGGACGCTAAAGGCCAGAAAGCCAAAGAAATATTAAAATGTAGCATGCCAGAGTTGGAGCTTATTTCAGTCTCGGAAGATTTAAAAATGCAGAACAGCTAGATTTAGAGCTTTTGAATTTTTTAGATCCGCATCTAAGCTTACAAAGGCACACATCGTATTTTAAATGCTTTCATTAACATAGATAACAGTTCTTTGATAGGTCAAAGATAGAATCATATTGCCTTACCTGAAAGAAAGGGAATTGTAAATCGTAGCACAGAATCCATATATATGTGGAATATAATAGTCTCCAGTGCAGTTCTTCAGAATTTCAATGAGAGCAGAAAGTAAAACCTCACATGTGTTCTAGCCTCACTGAAAAATAAAAAAAAAAAACAAGAAAGGACGACCATAGCATCCTTTCTGCTTCTGCCTTAGCTTTCTGTTCTGACACTCACTCGATGGTATCCACTGTCTGTTAGAAAGCAGCATGCTAAATTGAAATAAATAAATAAATAAATAAATAGGAGGCAGCATCTTACGTGATAGCTCCATCTCCTGGCCAAAAGTGGAACCATATTCATTCAAGATTCTTTGGCAATATTGTCTTTAACAAGCTTCAGTAAGTGGTGTATAGCTCCTAATTCCATTGTATTTAAAATCAACTACCTTAATTAATTGGAAATTAAACATTTAAGAAGCAATAGAGTATAAGTTTTTAAAAATTTTAAGCCTATTTTTAGGGTTTAGTTAAATTTATTTACCTTACATTTAAATGGAAGATTTTCATATGTCACTACAAACTTTGCGCTTACCTTAAAACTTATTTAATTTTATTTACCACCTGAAAAATAATATGTATCTTCTATGTACTGGGAGTGCCAAAAGAACTTATGCACATGACTTGTATTCATCTTTTGTTGTTGGTATATATTATTAAAATTTTAATATAGCTTTTCCTTAAAATGTGTTACTTTTTTTTGGCACCCTCTGTATAATTTTAGATGTCAAATTTGTCTTTACTGGGTGCCGCTGGAGAGAAGTGGTATAAGTTTTTGTCTCTGGAGAAATTCTGCATTATGTTGTTGTTATTGTTTTCATGTGAGAGGAATGTTGACAGGCTACAGTTAATGCAGCACAATGAACTTATTAAAAGAGAAACTAGAAAAATCTTCCTTCAACCCAAGCTTTTAAAGACATTTCAAAGTATACAGATATCAAATTACATAGTATAGCAAATTTGATCATTATAGTATACTATAGTATGTAGTTATATTTTATTAGGGGGATCAAAATTTAAATTATAGCGAGAATGAATTTGGTATATAACACCAGTTATGGAGAGCATATTATGTGCTCAATAATATATTTGTTTAATTAATTTTTCTACGGTCAATTGTGAAGCCCTGGTTTATCTCAGTTTTGAAAGAAAAAGATAGGTGGCCTTTCTTTCACTTTTTTTACAATACCATTTAATTTGGGGCCAGGTATATGACTAAAATTCTCCCTAGTTTTTTGATATTCCAAAGCGTTTCATTAGCTGCTGGAGCGGTAACGCTGTCCGTGGTGCTGAAAACTCAAGCACTCAAAGGATTCTAGGTCTTCAACTGGTCTGAAATGTTGTCTTTGTGATATTTGATATAAATTTTATCTTAAAAAGCCCTATATCATCCAGAATAAGTGACAGTATCTAAGATACAAATATCTAGGTAATATTTTATCCACAGAATATGTGGATACATGTTGATCAGAAGCCATAATGCCGATGAATCTATTGTATTTAAATAAAAATATGATTATCGATCACACTTTCTTTGCATCCTTTATATAGGATTTCATTTTATTCTTGCTAAAGTTATATTACATATATTCTTTCAGTATTAGTGCCCCCTTGAATACCTAAGCCCTCTCTTTAGTAACTTGTGCAGAGTTAATTAATAAGCAAGTCAGAAGAACAAACCTGGTTCTCTAAATTTTACCGTACTAGTATTTCCACAATGTAATTAAGATATATTTGCATGGTTTTAAAAATACATTATTAACACTGCACAAATAAATAAAGTGACTTAGCAGATCAAATTATTTAAATATGTACACAACTATTTCATCTCATAAGTTTTCTGCAAAAACAGCATACTGGTGCAAACTCATAGGGCACATAAATTATAAAATCTCTATCAAACTTTCCAGCAAATCACTCTTAATGGTCAAGAACATTGAAAGAAAAAGAAATAGAGCCTGAGATGCTACAGACATGAAATATCATTGAACCCTCACATTATCTTTAAAATCATGGAAATTTTATAGTAATTCATATAACATTTAAATTTTTCTTAAAATACTGTTGCTTCCATTATTTTGAGGGTAAATTTTACCCTTTAGGAAGATATGTCTAACTTGTCCTGAGATTTTATGTATCTCTAGGCTCGCTACCGCATGCTCCTATAAGAGATGCAGAAGTTCCTCAAGCCCCAACTTGAGGATCATGAGATTATATGATGTAAAATCAATTTATCTCAGTGAATAAGAAATTACCTAAAAATTTTCTTCGTGTATTCATTTCCAGAATATAACTCAGTTTTGACTAATCATAAAACAAAATCAATATTAAAAAGTGATACCTTTTAAAAAGTTATGAAATATATTTGCGTTCATTTCTAAAATGTTCCTGTCAAAGTCACTGGTAAACTGTAAACATTGTCATAATCCTTTCCTCCTCCCAATATTCATATCTTTTGCAATATGACTACCATTAAGAGATGGTAGTCTCTTTTTTTTTCTCTTTTATCTGGGATGACCTCATAACTTGGCAATAAAATGCAGTATAAGTGATATTGTTCTAGTTTTAAATCTAGGCCTCAACATTTCTTGGTGCTTCTGCTTACTATCTTGGAATGCTCTCTGACCATATGAACATGTCTGGGTCTACCTGGTGGAGGTCATAAGACTACATGGAGCAGAGACAGATTTCCTAGCTGTGAATTTCCAAAAACAACTAGCCCCAACCTGACCTGGCTGCTCATACAGGTGAATAAGCAAATCCAGCTTATTCAGTTAAGTCTGACCAGGCTCAGCAGAACCAGAAAACCATGAACTAACTCAATGCTTATTTGGGGATGGTTTGTCATGAGCCAGATCCAACTTCCTGACTTATTTTGCTTAGCATGATAATCTCAAGATCCCTTCATGTTGTTGCAAATGGTAGTATTTCATCTTTTCTATGACTGAGTAATATTCCATTGTGTATATGTACTACTTCTTTATCCAATCATCTATTGAAAGACACTTCAGTTGTTCCCATGTCACAGCCACCATGAATAATACTGCAATGAACATAAGGGTACAGATAAATGTTTTCAGATTTTCTTGGTAGACACCCAGAATAGGGATTGCTTGGGTCATATGGTAATTCTTTTCTAAAAATTTTAAGGAAACTCATATTGCTTTTCATAGTGGCTGTACCAGTTTACATTCTTAACAATTGAGTATTTACAACCATGATATTAAAAGCTTTTGAAACACTGTTTACTTTCTCCTTGAAATATTTTCTTCACTTGCCTTTACTTGGCACCATTCATATTCTAGTTCTTCTTCATATGGTTGCTTCTTCTGATTCTTCTCAGTGTGCTGTGCTAGTTCCCCCCCCCATTTTCCCACTTGTGAATGTTGATGTGCCCCAGAAAACAGTCTTTGACAATTCCCAAATTATCCCTTTGTAGCCTGGCCCTCTCTCCTGAGCTTGACTTATATTCCAATGGCATTAAATATATTCACTCCCTAGTAACTCAACTCAATGTCTAAAATGAACTTCTGCATCTCTTATAGTATTCACTATCATAGGTAATAGCAATTCCATCTTTTCAATGATTTAGGCCAAAAATTTAATATCATCTTTGACTCTTCTCTTTCATACTCTATATCTGGTCGGTTTGTGAGTACTGTTACCTTCTCCTCCAAAATGTGTCCAAACTAACTCACTGTGTTACAATTTTATTTTGGCATAAGCAACATCATTTCTGGTAATTATTTTTGTAGTATCTTCTTAACTAGCTTCCTTCTTTACTTTTCCTCTTGCCTTTGCTATAATCTATTCTTAACACAGAAACTGGAATAATCCTATTAAACTGTAAGTCATACAATGTACTCATCTTCTCAAAACTTTCCAGTGTCTAGCCATCTTCCTCAAAATAAAGTCAAAATGTGACCAAATGCTCACAATGTTATGAACAATCTGGGCCCCTTTACTTCTCTATTACCTCATTATTCTTGCCATCACTCACTCTACTCCAACCATTCTCATCTCTTGACAGTTACTCAAACACAGCAGTAATGCTCCTTCCTCAGGAAGTTTCTGCCTTTTGATCTCTTTGCCTGGAACACTCTTACACAGGAATTTGGGAATTTGACAATTCCCAAATTATCATACTAACCTGGTCCTCTCTCACTTCCTCTTGACTCACTTCCTCTCTCATTCTGGTCATGGCTCAGTGTCACCTCCTCAGTGAGGCTAGCCCCGACCCCAAACACCATGCCTAAGCCCTCTTATTTTTATTTTCCACTGTAGTACTTAGCTGACATACTATATATTTTGTTTATTGTCTGCCTCCTTTAAAGAAAATGTAAGCTCCAGGAAGGCAGACATGTTTATCTGTTTTGCTCTCTGCTATAAACCTGGTTTATAAAATAGTGCCTGGATCATAAAACTTCCCCAAATAATTAATGAATGTCTTAGATACAGACTATGCACACTATTTTTATTAATACATTATGGAAATGTTATTTATTTTTATGGGTGGATTCATATGTTTTCATTAATATGTCTGTCATAAAGAGTGAAATAAATAGCACATTGTTGGATTAAAATATCATCTAAGATCTAAACAGAAAGCTGGACCTGTAGTGGGTATTTAATAAGTATCTTGGGTTAATGATAATGAATGTTGATATTAGACGACTATCTTCTTGAATTGTTTTCAATGGAGTTCTGAAAAAAAAATTAGTAAAATACCACTGAACAACTCATTTCATGTTAGCACTTTTTGTCAGACCTTGAAAGAGACTGAGGAGGTTATTATAATTTTATTTTAATTAAAAAAGTGTTTATTTCACCTAGAATATTTTACTGTTTTATAGTAAGGTATAAAAATATAAGCACCATGTCCCATGTTGTGTGTGTGTGTGTGTGTGTGTGTGTGTGTGTGTGTGTGTGTGTGTGTAGAGAGAGGGGGTGGGATATAGATATATTCTGAAATCAACTTTAGCTGACATTCATGTAGCTAGCAACAACAAACCAATAATGCATAATTTCTCAATGATATGTCTCTCTGATACTGCTTTAATCATAAAATCTACAGTTTTATTTTAGCAGCTTGATTTTGAAAATGACCTGAAATTTTAGGGATAAAATCATGTATGATGGTTAATTTTATGTGTCAACTTAACTGGACACAGAGAGCCCAGATGAAACATTATTTTTGGGTGTCTCCGTGAGGGTGTTTGGGCTGAAATTAATGTCTGAATTGATGGACTCAGTAAGCAGCTTGACCTCCCCGGTGTGGGTGGGCAGCATTCGATCTGTTGAGGGTCTAAATAGAACAAAAGGTGAAGGAAGGAGGAGTTCATCCCTTTTATTTTCTCCCTCCTTGCTTGAGCTGAGAAATGTTATCTTATTTTCCCCTGCACTTGACTGGGATTTATACCACTGGCTCCTTTGGTTCTTAGGCCTTTGGGCTCAGACTGACTTACTCCACTGGCTTTCTTGGGTCTCTATCTTGTCTGTGTGTGTTTATACTGTACCTATATTTACATGTGTAAATGTATAATACATTATATGTAAAATATTTGTACATTATATATAATTGTTATATTGTGTGATTGCACATATTATATATAATTATATATATTTCATATATTATATATCATCTATATATAATGTTAATATCATAATCGAATATTTTTAATAGAAATATTATATATATATAGATATATAGATATATATCCCTCTATTGGTTCTGTTTCTCTGGAGAACCCTGACTAATATACTAAGTAAGCCTTATTTTATTTCCATTAAGTTACAGACATTGATAAATGCTTAATTTTGTCACTTTTTACTTTTTACTCTCTCAGTTTTTTTTTTGACATCCATCCAATTCCCTAATATTTGTTTACATTTTTCTTGTATCACTTCTTCCCATATAAAGTAGCTGCACTGAGAAATGCAACCAAGCAGAACACTAAAAAGAACACTTGAATATACAGTTTTAGTCTCACCTTGAAATATGCTAACCTCTTTTAAATTACTGGCTGCCAACTTCAGGACAGTTTTAAAATGCTGAACATAACATATCTAATGTTTCTCCTGCAGCATTTATTGTTAGGGCATCACAGATCTTCAAGCTAGAAAAGGCAGATTCTTTAAAAACCATGTTTAAAGACTTCTAATACTGATGAAAAAGGTATCTCATCACTCTAATTCCACTTAGTATGAGTTGACATTTACTAGTGTGCTATCAAATGATGGATGAAGAAATAAAGGGGAGATAAAAAATTAGGCTTGCAAAAGTGTTTAATTTCCATAAACAAAATTTGACAGAGTATTTGCCATAATCCTTTCAAAGAGAGGTATAACAAATAATTTTATCAATAGCTAACACCTATTGAGTACTTTTTATATGCCAAGCAGTGTGCCAAGCACTTTGCATGGATTATCTTTTTAAATTCTCACAACAGACATGTGAACTATGTTCTCATTTTTTTCCCTCATAAAGATGAGGAAAATAAAGCTAAAAATCCCTCAGCTAGTGAAAAATATATCTTGAACTCCAACTCAGACCTCTATTCTCAATGTTCAATTTCTATTTGAATTCTACTTGTGACTCATGAGGTAGACACTATTCCCGTAACCTTTAGAATTTGTGTACTTTTTGTTCTCAGCTCTAGGCCTTCACAATTATGTGAGCCAAAAGAGCAAGACAGAAGTGAAAGAGAAGGATGATCATCAGGTATGCCTCTCTTCTCTGTGGCATTTTAAAGCAGGTGATAGGTTTGTAATGGATTGAGAGACTAATACAAGAAGACAGAAAGCGAAGGCAGGAAGAGAAACAGGAGTCAGAGTGATTAAGGACAATAAATTTTCAAGAGATTAATAAGTGGGAGAGGAGGGCCGGGTAGGAAAGAAGAAAAGCACAGGACCCATGGAACTCTGCCAGAGGTGATTCTCTTCCCAGAAAAGAACTCTCTGAAAGAGAGTGCAGGTTCCTATGATCCACTGAACAAAGACAAGTTCTCATATATGCTAAAAGCCTCACATGACCCTGTTACTGACACCAGAAACACTTGAATGCTGGTTGGCGGCTCCTCACTGAGAGTAAGTACAATCCGATTGTCCTGACATCATTAACCCCGAGGTGTGCTTTTGTCCTGAAGCAAAAACTCAATCAACATGATGAAGACCCAATCAGGCACACTCACACTCTGTGAACCCTATGACCAAGGATGGTTACTTGATGGCCACAAAATCCCCGGTAGGCAGAACACTGATCATAAACTCCAAATCTTTTTTATGGTGTTGGGTCCAGATAATCAATAAAGAGGCTGAATGTCAAATTAAAGTTTAAAGTTCTGAAGACTTTATTAAGCTGAGCTCAGCGACCACCCCTCCGACTAAGGAGAAAACGGTCCAGAGATCTCAGTGGGTAGGGTTTTTATAAGGTGGGGGTTAAACGTAAAGTAAATTACAGAAGCCAAAAAGAATGTGTAGTTATTTTAGTTAAAACCGCATCCTGCTGTTGCAACAGTGTTTTTATGTCCAGGTGTCTTAACAGTACATCGCGACCGGGTTGATAAAGTTAGTTTGCTTCAAGGCCTCCTGAATGTTAACATGAAGGCGGGGAGCTGAAGGGGGAACTGCAAGGCCTGAGGAAGGGGGAGAAAGGGGGAACTTCAAGGCCTGAAGAATGTTGTTCTTTAACTGTTTATTCCCCAGCAGAAGCAAAGCAGGTGTACAGAAGCAAAAAGAGCTGTTAGTTCCTGTGAAATGGTCTAAGCCAGTTGGGCAAAACTACTTCTGCAAAACATTCTTTTTTTTAAGATTTTTTTTATTGGGGAACTGGGGAATGGGAACAGTGCTGGGGAATTGTGGGAAAGGGAACAGACAAGTTGCTGTTGTTTTGTTCTTCAGTCTAGTTGTGGAGGGCGCTGCTTCACTGGCCCAAGTTGGCACCATCATTGCGTTCTTCTCGGGCAAGGCACATCAGTCGCCGGCTTCTGGACAGCCACTCATGGTGGCTGCTGGCTACACACAGTAGCCCATGGCAACCCACTGCAGCAGGGGCTGCAGCCTACGCCTTCGCTGGCGACTCACAGAAGCCCAGCTCCAGGTTGGGCTATTGTTCAGCATCTTAGCTGTGGAGGGCAGTGTCACTGGCCCTCATATGTGGGATCCGAACCGGGGCCCTCTGGCGTCCCAAGCCAGTTCTTAACCAATGCGCCACTTGGCCGGCCCTGCAAAATATTATTAATATTTCTGTTGCAACCCATTTCTTATAAAGCTAGGCATTTTATTGTCTTAACAGGAAGTTCTGCTTAGAGTCTAGCTGGAGTAGCTGAAGTATAATTTTTAAAAGTGAGTCTGTCCGTCATAGGGTCCGGGCCGAGATCCTTACATTGGTTCTTATGATAGCCATTCACAGTGTTTCATTTTTCCAAGACTATCGTTATTATTATTACTAACAATAATTACCAGCTAAAATTTTTTCTGCTAAAACTTGCATTTGGTGATTCCTAATTTTATTTTCTGATGAATTCACCTCTTGGGGAAAATAACACAAGATAAAGAACTACAACCAGGCTATTAATTCAGCGCAACAAAAAAAGTTAGGAGGAGCTCACCGAGATGAATTATAGGGTGGAGTGGAGAGATCAGAGACAATTAGAATTCTGGGGATGCACTGAGCAAAGAGCCCTACTGCTCACCCATATGAAACGTAAAGGCTAAGCTAGGGAAGGGAAGATAGTAGAAGCTTAATTGCTAGAAGAAACCCTCTTTATTAATGGATTTACTGCACTGTAACAAGTTACAGGGCCCAGAGTCACATGAGAAAATTCCAGCATGGGGCCTGCCAAGTAGCACGTTGGTTAAGAGCTGCCTTGGGATGCCAGCGGTTTGGATCCCCCATATGAGGGCCAGTGACACTGTCCTCTACAGCTAAGATGCTGAACAACAGCTCAACCTGGAGCTGGGCTGCCGTGAGTCCCTGGCGACAATGGAGTAGGCTGCAGCCCCTGCTGCAGTGTGTTGCCATGGGCTACCATGTGTAGCCAGCAGCCAGCGTGAGCGGCCAGCAGCCGGCGTGAGCGGCCGTCCAGAAGCCAGCGACTAATCTGCCTCACCCAGGAAGAGCGCAATGATGGTGCCAGCTTGGGCTAGTGAAGCAGCGCCCTCCACAACTAAACTGAAGAACAAAAGGACAGCAACTTGTCTGTTCCCCTTCCCCCAATTCCCCAGCGCTGTTCCCATCCCCCAATTCCCCAATAAAAATCTTTAAAAGAAAAAAAGAGAAAACTCCAGCATAGCAAATGAGAAAAGTAAACTCAAAATAAAACCTTAGAGTGTTGGGGCCTGAAAGATGCTCATTGCTTTATGAATGGAGTGGGCAGAGAAAGACGAAATCAGGAGAAATTTTTGAGTGTCTCCAGGTTCCCCTTACAGTGGAGATAATTACTCTCTGGTAAGTTTCTGGAGATAAGAGGTGGTACTGCACATCTTTCCCCGTGATCCCTGCACATCACAACATTTGTTACTGAAAGTTACCTCTCTCACATCATAGTTCACTGGGAAGGTGCTTTCTTGAGCAGGCAAATCATTGACTCACAGAAGATAAGGGAGTTCAGAAATGGAGGGAACACCTAGAAATTAAACGCCACAGCATTAACAGTTTTCCCACCTGGGCACCAAGTGTTCTTCCAGCATCCATTATCTTTGGACCCAGCAGAGAGCCAGCTTGCGCTTCCCTTGGATTTGGCTCCAGTGGGCATCAACTTGTACTAAAAATTAGCTGGAAACATAGAGTCTTCTGGATGGACAAACACTGTTTGGGCATGTAGCCAAGTCACTGAGATGCTCAAGCAGAGAGGAGGACTGAAATTAGAATAGTAGTTTCAATGTGTTCTTTGAAGGAATAAATCACCACCAGGGTGGTGTTATCCAAGATAAACAGTGCAAGGTCAGTGGTGGGAGAAGGAATACAGAAGGCCAAATTCTCAACACCTTTGCATGTGCAATGTCAAAACTGTTCCCGTGACACGCTAGGGTCATTTAGTGACACAGGCTGAGTTCAAGAAGACGATCCCAAAAGAAAGTGCTCAGACTGCAAAGGAAATTTCATCCGTTAGTTGATCTTCCTACTTGAACAGGATTAGTTACCTGGAAAAACACAAATGAGATAGAGATTTTCTGGAGGGAGTAATATCTTCCTGGGATATAGGAGTCATCACTACTTCGAAACCAGCTTTCAAAGCAGAAGCCAACAGTATCTCTGAGTGAGGAAGTCTTCGGTTCTAGTTAAAAAATATACAGACCTTTTTGCTTTCTTGAGATCAGTAATTGTGACAAGCAGTGGGAAAAATAGCAGTGACCCATCATCAGTAGCTAGAAAACCTTAGAAACTACAAGGCGTATTGATTAAATGAGGATATCCCATAGTAAACACTTCACCTGGCCTTGTCTACATGCTTTGTGGTCATGTACATAAGACAGTCCCATCTTATTGCTAGGGGTGGCTTGAAATTCCCATTTGGATCTCTATATTTTCACCAGCTAAGATCTGTAGAAAGACCTGTGGGGAAATACCTGCATATTTGGAGACATTGAAACTATTTCCTTCTTGGATAAAAGGAGAATAGGGGCTGAGCAAAGAGAAAAAGTTCCCATAAGTGTCTGCAGCACAAGAAAGGGTAAAATTGTTAGACAGGGCATAGTAAACTGTTTGTTACAGAAATTGAATTTACATCATCAAGAACAACGTGAGTAGATGAGGATGGTGAGCCAGGAATAAAAAATACGAATGCTGAGATACAAAGTGAACCCAAAGATGAGAAACATAAAGCTGTCAGAGGGTACAAAATATTCAGCAGTGACATTTTATGTTCCTCAGACTGGGCAGAGTTGTTGGATGAGTTGGCCATAAGGGGAACAAACATTTGCAGATGCGAGAACTGAATAAGGACTTACAGTATTTGAGCATTTATAAAGTAGGTGGCAAGATTCAGTGGAAGTATACATGATATGGAGGGACTGTCAACAATTTCACACATAACTCAGGTGAAGAGGAAGGACTCAAATCTCTAAGTCCCACCTGCTTTCACCATAATGCTTTTGCTCACTATCGGAGAATTTAACCATAGATATGCAACAAAGGAAACAGCTGCCTCACAGGCAGGAATTTCTCCAAGTTCCACCAGAGTTTGAATACCTGTCAAGTGTTGTCAAATGGGTTTTTGAACTGAGGATTTTTGTACTAATATGGGAATAGTTAGCTCCTATGATCCACTTTGGCTCTTCAATAAAAATATGCTGTGACCAGGACAAATATCTAAACACCTCTCTTGTTTTATAAATCTGAAAACTGATTTATATCTCAGAATTATATCTCATAAAAGGAAGGTGACTTAACAGAGACATTTCTTCAAGAGAAAGAACTAGAAGCCCTATCATTGTATCTCCCACTAGTTTTCTTTTTACTGCACCCGCCAGTCTGTTGTCATGGAAAGGGTGTACAATTCCTTACAGGGATTATAAGCAAGAGCAGTTGCATTGCTTTGCCTTGCTCCATGTGGAAGAATCCCGTGTATTTTCAAAAGAGAGTGGAACTAGGAAGTGTTGAATTAAGGAAGTGAGTCTCTGACATTTTTCAAACTCCAGGGAAGCAGAGACAATTCTCTGTGTTCACCAAACCATTCCATTTTCTTCTTTAACACACAACTAAGCCACAATTCTCAGCTTCCTGGCAGTTGAGAGGGCTATGTGACTTATAACCAAAGCAATGTAAGCGAAAGTGATGTCCACCTTTTGCAGGCCCCTTAATCTTCTCATGCAATCCTCCATACACTCCTTTATTTCTTGTACCTCTGTCAGGTCTAGAGGCCCCCAGGGGAGGACCTGAAGAACCATAACAACTCTGGGTTCTGGGTCATCAATTAGAGGAGTTCCAACTAGGAGATAGAGAATGGTGAAGAAAATCATGGGCAAGGCATGCAGTGTTAACCAAGAAATCAAAATTAAAAAATACTTTAGCATGGTCCAGTATTGCCTAAAGTGTGTTGCCTAGAAGTATAGTTTTTCAACATATTAATAAATTTTTCCCCAACCAGGAAGAAGTTTGTTCCCATGGTCAAAATAGTTTAAGGAACACTGAGTATAATAAGGTATAAACTGAAATATTATAACAAAGATATATTCTAGCTCAGACAGGACAGAAAACTCTCTCTCCCATGGAAGTCTAAAATATGAAGGCAAAACATTGTCCTCATCTTTGTGTTTGAAGTTGGCTGACAGTTATATCCACATAAGGGCCTATGGGAAGAAGAGACAGATGAACAAGCAATTTCCCTTTAAGCAAGGAATACAAAACTTGTGCATATATCTTCAGTTACAATCTACTGGTGAGAACTCAGTTGTGTTGCCAAGCCTAATTGCAAGGGAAGATGGTGTGTAGCCATGCTCCAGGTTAAACCCTTTAACTATGGAAAAAGGTAAAAACACACTCTGAGGGAAAAGCAGCAGTCTACCACAGTGGATTAAAAAATGAAAAACAGATTAATTTCTTTACTGAAAGATTTCTCAAGAGATTTAAAGCACTAATGTGTATTAGGATTTTTTAATAGAGAGCTTCATTTGTCATAAATACTGGACCCGCAGGACTTCCCCCCCCCCCCCCGGAACACCTCTGGGGCTAGTATTCCATAGAACATACCATCAGAAACATTAGCCTATGAAGCGTCTCTAGCAGGGACCAATATGCCTTGCCCCTGAAAGGATAAAGGGATCTCTGGAGAAAACTGCTACTCCAAATCCCCAGCGTCACGTCTAACGTGTTAGTGGAATAAACTAATAATGTGGAACCTAAAGAACTGTTTCTATCCATAGATTCCAAAGGGGAAACAACACACATCAAAATAACTTCAGAGAACTTTTCTCACTCTTTCCAGATTTGTGTAAGTGTTGGAAATAAGCATGAAAGGATTTCTCCAACTGAACTTTTGAAGGAGAAAAGTGCTTTACCCACACATTAAAAATTATCCACAGACCACAGTCAGTATCCTTACACTTGTCAGTGAGGAGTCATCCAGCCTTATAAGCTTAGAACAGAGTACCAGCATGAAGGCTTAAAATACAGGAGTGGGAATTTAGCTGTTGGGAGAAGTTTAATGGCAGTTGCAGTTACAGCAACAAAGTTCAGGTTTTCTGCCATGTGTCAGTAATTCCAGGTCTCTCACCTGATTCTCCATCTAGTACTGTGATTACTCTTTGTCTTCTCCTTTTATCATTTGTCTGATCAGACATACTGTTTTACTTATAAAGAGTATCGCATTTGTTAACAATGATAATGGGCTGATAGCTACAAATGATTATTACTTCTATATATGGTTTAAAGTGTATCTGAAATTATCCCTACAATAGTGTGAATCCCACTCACTTGCATTCAGAGAGGCTTTCTTAAGAGCAAAAGGAAGATGGATTTAAATTAGTAGGTTGATAATAAAATTTCCCTTTGGGTAGAGCCATGGAATTGGATCTCAGGTGTGAATAGCATATATTTTGAAGCAGAAAAAGATTTCATGCCTCTGGTCCGTCATGAGCAATTGTGCTTTCTGAATAATTCTTACTAAGCACAGAGTTCATCATAGCTGTTCTCTGCTAAAAAGCATCCAATGGCTCACTGCTGTCCAGGGATGAAGTCCTAGACCATTAGGATGGCAAGGAAGATCCTTTGTGATGTGATTTCTGTCTGCCTTAACTTTGTCACTTTACCTGAAACCCCTCTCCACCATGCACCATTAGTATCTATGTTACTGGATATCACCAATCACAACATAATCTTCATACCTCTGTTTCCTTCTCCACAATGTTATCTCCACTGAGAACCTCCTTTCTTTTTTATCATCATCTCTGTCTGATAATCTACCAATCTTGTCAATCTCAGGTTCTGTGCAGACTGTGCCAGCCATCTGAAGCAGATTCATCCCTCCCTCTCTCTTATCTTGGACACAGTATCACAGCTCCCTCTACCACCCAAAGGACAAGGTTGTTATAAGGATCAATCGAATGAAAAAAACGCCTGTGCTGTTATTCCTGAAACAACAAACTACTACAGTAGGCGTGTGCTGGATAACAATCCCAAGGCAAGTTTTGAACTTCTTCTTTTTGTTCCCCTTGGCATTGATGTAAGATGCCATCGTATCATAATATCCTATTTATCTAATTTTGTCATTGCAGTCCCTCTTTCTTTGAGCCTGTCTCCAGGAACACAAAGAGCAGACTGCTAATCAGAGAGTCCCAGCTGGCATGAAATTGACAGTGTGGGTGCTGAACACACTGTTATTAACACTGTGGGCAGAAGCAAAGGATCAGAGAAGCCCGTTCTTCCTAGAAATAGCCCCTGGGCTCTCCTCCACCTCGTGTGCACCTCTAGATGTTAGGCATGGGGGCTAAAAAAGATAGGACAAAGCATTTCTAAGCTGCCCTGTCTCTTTCAATAAAGGCAAGTCCAACTGTCTTGAGTGTATCCAGGCCATTGTGTAGGTCCTTTCAATTGTACAAGTGTTTATTAGCAGGCCCAAATACACAAAGATGAACAAGGCAAGATCTCTGTCTCAAGTAGCTCACCTTCTAATAGACAAGAAGGAAAAAGAAACCAAGATGAACACAGAGTGGGACACATTTCATAATACAGGCAAGTATAGCAGATGACAGAGCTCACGACACTTCCAAGGGTAGAAGCAAGAGGGAGATAGAGAGGTTTCTCAGGTAAACAATAGAAGTATATATGCCCGTACACTTATACAGCTTCCCACCACAATCCTCCAGTAAGCGCTCTCTCAACGTTGTCGATAGATTCTTGGAAACTGGAACTTTGAGTGAAAGAATGTAGAACAAAACCAATTTTACCATTGGCTAATCGATATAAACAAGACTTAAGTTCCTACAGCATATTTCTGGCCACAAAGACATCACCAAACTTCTAAGTAAAGATTCAAAACACTTCTAATATTAAACATTAAAATAAATGTAAGCTATATACATATTTGAGAAAGATTAATAAAAACAAGGAAGAGAATGCTTTCCAAAATCACTTCCTCCATTTCGGAGTCGAGGGTGGCTGGGGGCCATCCCGGCAGCTCAGGGCACCAGGCGGGAACCCACCCCGGGCAGGGCACCCTTCCATCCCAGGGTGCACTCACTCAGACTGGGACAGTGTACATGTCAATTAACCTCCTGTCTTTGGGATGTGGGAGGAAATAGAACTACCTAGAGAAAACACACAGAGACATGGGAAAATGTGCAAACTCCACACAGACAGTGGCCCTGGCTGGAAATTGATTTTCCTCATCAACATAATAATGAAATGACAATGAACAAAATGACGTTATTCCAGGACCTGCTGTATTTGGGTTTTTGCCCAGCCTTTTAGCTCAGACCATGTGTTCTATGAATTTATTACTTGGTCAAACATCTTCTAAATTTGGGAAAATGTTATAACCTATAGTTGGAATTACGAGTTAAAGCTTTACTTTCCCTCTCTTGCCTCCCAGTCAGAATTTTAAATAAATTTGATGTTTAAAGTTAACTTAATTTTATATTTACACTATTACTTTGCATATTAATTTTCTTACCAAGAATTTTTTTTACAAATGTTTTCAATTTTATGGCACTCGATTTCATTATCAACTATTTTCAAGTTAAATTTCATTTTAAGTTGATTTCAATTTTAAGTCACTTCTCATACCCTATTACTTTCAGTTCTATATTTATGATACTATTAACACTTTCTGGTTCTTTGGACAAATTGGACACCCACTTCTAAGACAGAGGATCATTTAAGTCCCACCAACTAATTAAAAAAGGTCGTTCCAGACAGACATTGCAAGGTCAAAGTCAGAACTAAGCCAGCCTCAGACTTTGAGAATAAGAAAAATTTTTGAGCAATTTTCTTAAGTTTCTTATATATTACAAGGAATCCTGAAATATCCCTCTTTAGAAATTGATTCAATAAAAACAATTTATCCCCACCCAAACCCCATAGTAAATGCAACAGATAAAAACTGGAAATCAATCTGGTGCTTATAAAATTTTTTAGAGGAAAGCTGATTAGATAAAACCCAATTGAGAACTAAACTCTTAAAAAAGTCCTCAAAAAGGTAAAAGATGACCCTCAAATCATTGCTTCCGTTTGGGTAGTTGTCTTGTGGATGTGTGTATGAGCTCGTCTCATGACAAATTTCATGATTTATTTCATGATTAAAACTCTACTTTATTTTGAATTTGGTCACCAGTGAAACAAGAAAAAGCTCTTTCCTGGCTGTGCACTGGCCCAGCTTCAACTACTAGAAAACATGAGAAAATATAGTAAGATACCGCTTCTAAAGAAGAAAGCAATGAGGCTAAATACATAATGAAAGCCAACAATCACAGTGTGTCTCCTAGAGTGAAGAGCTAATTTAATGCTGCTCTTTCACAACATGCCAGTAAATAGTTTTCATTCATGCTTTAATTAATCAGATTAATGTAAGCACTAGTTGGATGGAATAAATGTTTGTCTTTTCCATTTTTGTGTGTTATGGTTTGCTTATTGGTATCTCAGCTCCATTTCAGATAGCTTAGAGGAATAATTTTGCTTATTCAAGCATGCTAGCAGAGCTGGTTCCAACAAGAAAAATCTCTGCATCTCAGAATATGGCTCAAAGGTATCTGCAGAGAAAATACCATTTCTATTAAATCAGGCAAGAACATTTGTCCCAAAGAGATGAATCAAAAAGCAATCTTTCATAAACCCCAGACTGTTTTAAGACACTATTTTCTTATGCCATGTTATTGTTTATGGTAGAACATGTCCACCACCTCTCTTTCATCAGTATTTCCATCTTTTCTCCTCCACCATCCTCCTAAGGGTTGGCTCGAGGGTCACCTCTTTCTGAACTTGTCCTGAATACTCTGACCCACAACACCTCTTTTTTCTAAACAATGCATTTACTTTGCATTGATTCAGACGCGTAATAGAACACGTGTATGGTCAATATTTTGATGTGTGTCTAGGCTAGGAAAGAATGTGGGCTTTGGTGCAAGACAATCCTTGGGTGAAATCTTGGTTCAAATATTTACTTAATCTTTCTAGTATCATGTAATACCTCTGTGATACTCATCTGTAACTATCTTGTAAGGTTGTTAAGTAAAAAAAAAATGTAGCATGCTTAGAACAGAGTAGATATTCCATAAATGTTATGGTGCCTGTACAAGTAATATCATAGACTATGATAAAGAAGGTTTATTCATGTTAGTTATGCTTTGGCTAGAGAAAGAAATACATTCATAGTATAATCAGGATACAAAAATCTCTTTCTTACTATGAGTCTTCCAGCAGGACTATATCCTAACTATTCCTAAAAAAGCCCTTTTAAAATATTAACAGATTCATTTACTTGTCTCTTATTTAAGAGACTATCAAGTACTTGAAACCAAAACCAAAATACAGGAAAACCAAAGTTTGCCATACCCTCATGCTTCTTTGCTCCATACAATTTCATTTTCATGTCCCAGTCTTGCTCTTTCCCTTTACAGCAGTTCTCAACCTTCCTAATGCCGTGACCCCTTAATACAGTTCCTCATGTTGTGGTGACCCCCAACCATAAAATTATTTTCGTTGGTACTCTATAACTGTAACTTTGCTACTGTTATGAATCGTCATGTAAATATCTTTTTGTTTTCTGATGGTCTTAGGCGACCCCTGTGAAAGGGCCGTTTGACCCCCAAAGGGGTCGCGACCCACAGGTTGAGAACCACTGCTTTAATAAGATCACTCTCCTTATTTCAGGTACTCAGTCTTCTCATCATTTGCTTGCTTCCTAAGAAAAAATCAAAAGATAGTTTCTGAGAATTTGTCTCACAGTCTGTGAACAACTGAAGAATTGTTCTTCAGATTATTTTCCTTTTTAACATTTAAATCTTTATGAAATAAATTCTGTTTCATGAGTAAGGAATTAAGGTACCACACAAAAAAACATGATGATATATATGGATGAGATTATACACACACACACCCCAAATGTTTGCATATATATACTCCCTAATCCTAATGAGAATTAATAAGGTCCTAACAAAGGCAGAGGCAGCAGAATGGAAAGAAGAATAGAAAAGAGGGATATTTACATTTTATAATGTACAGTATTTAAAAACAAGTTAAGACAAGGATGCCAAGAAAATTTATTGGTGTTTTCAACAAAAGGTGCTGGGTTAACTGGTGCCCACATACAAAAGAATGAAGTTGGAACCCTCCCTTAGACAATACAGAAAAATTAAGTCAAAATGGGTCATAAGTCTAAATTTAAGAATTAAATAAAACTCTTAGAAGAAAACAGAAGTCAATCTATTTTTATTTTTTTATTGAAGTATAGTTGATATACAATATTATTTTAGTTTCAGGTGTACAATATAGTGACTCAATATTTATATACCTTATGAAATGATCACCTCAGTAAGTCTAGTAACCATCCATCACCATACAAAGTTATTACAATATTATTATTATTGTTATTTTATTATTAGTTTCAGGTGTACAGAACAATGCAATAGCTATCCTTTACACACCTTACAAAGTAACAACCCCCTCCCCCATCCACTGCCCTCCCATCCCCGATATACATACATATCTATTACAATTCCATTGACTCCACTCCCCACACTGTACTCCATATCCTGTGACTATATGTATGTATAATTATAGTTGACATACAAAATTATTCAACATCAGCTTCAGAAATACAGTGTGGCAGTCAGGCCTCTACACCGTCTATGAAGTGGTCTCCCTAACAAGACATGAGTCCAAGGGCCGGCCGAATGGCTCAGTTGGTTAAGAGCTCGCTCAAGAGTTTGAGCTCTGAGCAACAGCGGTTCGAGGCCAGCCCGAGCTGAG
>NW_017732101.1:578054-630059 GCF_001890085.2 Hipposideros armiger | reverse complement strand
CCTAAAAAATATTTACAACATTATTGATTATATTCCCCAGACTGTCTTTTCTATCCCTGAGGCCATATTGTAGTTACCAATTTATATTGTCTTGTCCCTTCCCCTTCTCCTTCATCCTCACCTCTTCCCAACTAGTAGCACTCAGTTTTTCCTCCGTGTCGCTGAGATTGTTTCTGTTTACATTTCTCATTTGTTCAGTTTTTTAGAATCCACGTATAAGTGAGATCATATGGTATTTGTCTTCCTCTGACTGACTTATTTCACTTAGCATATTATTGACTATATTTCCTACACTGTATATGACATACCCATGACTTTTTAATTTTTTAACTGGAAGTTCGTACCTCTTAATCCCTTTTCTCCTATTTTACTCATCCTTTCCATCCGCCTTCACTCTAGAAAGCATCAGTTTATTCTCTGTATCTATGAGTCTGTTTCTGTTTTGCTTGTCTGATTATTAGTTTTGTTGTTTTTAGATTCCACATATAAGTGAAATCATACAGTGCTTGTCTTCCTCTGTATGAATTATTTCACTTAGCATAACACCCTCGAGGTCCATCCATGTTGTCACAGATGGCAAGATTTCATTCTGTTTTATGGATAAATAATATTTTTATTATATTTTTTATTATTAATAATACTTTATCTTCTTTACCCATTCATCTATTGATGTTATCCATTCATCTATTCATGGACACTTAGGTTGCTTCCATATCTTGGCTATTGTAAATAATGTTGCAGTGAACATAGGGGTGCATATATCTTTTCAAATTAGTATAAGCATATAAGTAAATCTTCATTATCTTGCGTTAAGTGATGATTTCTTTAATACAACACAAAAATCACATGTGACAAGAAAAAATCAATAAACTAGACTTCATCAAAAGTAAGAAGTTTTGTCATTTAAAGAACACCATCAAGAAAATGAAAAGGTAAGGCATTTGTATCCATAATACATAAAGAACTTTTACAATTCAACAAGTAGAAAACAAATAAGCCAATTTAAAAATGGGCAAGGGATTTCAATAGACATTTCTCCAAAGAAAATATATGAATGGACAACAAGTACAGGACAAGATGTTCAATATCATTAATCATTAGGGAAATGCAAATCAAAACCACAATGAGATACCACTTCATACCCACTAGATAGTTATAATAAAGATTTTAAAACACAGATGCAAAATACAAGTGTTGGTGAGGATATGGAAAAATTGGAACTTTCTACATGCTGCTAGGAATGTAACAGCACAGTCATTTTGGAAAACAGTCTGGCAGTTCCTCAGAAAGTTAAGTATAGAGTTATCATATGACCCAGCAATCCCACTCTTTGATATATACCAGAGAATAAAAAAGAAATGCTATGATTTTTTGTTTGTTTCTTTGTCTTGTTTGTTTATTGCTTTCAGTTTTATGTCCCATGTATGAGTCAAGTCATACATGTGTGGTTCTCAACTTTTTCTGTCTGACTTATTTTGCTTAGCATGAACACACAATGAAATATATAGATGATGTATTATAGAATTGTACACTTGAAACCTATATAATTTTACTAACCATTGTCACCCCAATAAATTTAATAATAATTAAAAAAAGAAATTCATTCACACAAAATTTTGTACATGAATGCACATAGCAAAATTATTAATAATAGCCAAAAGGTGAAAATAACCCAAAGGCCCATCAACTGATGAATGGATAAATAAAATGTAGCATATCTCCACAATGGAATAGTTGACAATTAAAATGAATGAAATACTGATACATGTTATATGGTTGATGAATCTTGAAATCAGTATGCTAAGTGAAAGAAGGCAATCACAAAAGACACATAATATATGAACCCATTACACGAAACATCCAGAATAGGTAAATTGATAAAGACAAAAAGTAGATTGGTGGTTACCTAGGACTTAAGATGCAGGGGTAAAGAGTTGGGAAAAATTGAAAGTGATTGCTAATGAATGTGGGATTTCTTCTTGGGGTGATAAAATGTTCCAAAATTGATTGTGGTAATAGTTGTGTAATTCTGTGAATATACTAAAAAACCATTGCATTGTATACTTTAAAAGAGTGAATAATACGATATGCAATTTATTTCTCCATAAAGCTGTTTTAAAAATCAAATTAAATGCATTGGGGAAGGAAAATATGTGAGGTATAAATTTTGGCTGACTCAGTTTCCAGCTTAGGTGATCAGAGACTGAAACCAAGGACTATGGAGGTGGGAGAGGAGTCATTAAGGTGAACGGTGTCACCAAAGAAACAGGGAGTAGAATTATATGAAGAGAAAGCCAAGAGTACAAAAGAACAGAGAACTATCAAATAATGTAAGAACAAAAATATATTCTTGCGTTTGGTAATTTTAGGACATTGGTGAACCCAGGGAAATGGTTGCTGAGGATTAGTAGTAGAGACAAATTCCAGTAGTCAGGGATTAAACAAGGACTTTATCGTCACTTTTACTACCTCTGGTATTATACACAGGCCGAGCACAACATCTAGAAAACGTTTAATCTTCTTACATGAACTTAATATCTTTGTTCTCCTTCTTTTGCCACATTGTACCCAGATGTCAAAAATTTAGAGGCCTTTCTTCCTATGTCCTTTCCCAATTTGCATTCACCATCTTCAAGTTAGAACCAGATCATAAAACCTGGCTCTAAGAAATCTAGGGTGCATGTCACCCAAACCTAGCATTGGGGCTGGGTAAAAGCCCTCCAGTAGAGAGGACTACGCATAGGACAATCCTTGAAGCTTTGCTTTAAGTCCAAGTCATGGGAGATGGAGTGAGCAGCAGGATAGGGAGAGAAAAATATAGAGATTACAATGAGTTTATTACATGAGAAACTAGAACTCAAAATATCTGAATATGCTGGAAAAAATGATTTCAACCTTACAAAAACAAAAGAAAATTGAATGGTTATCAGAGTTAAATATAAAACTTTGGCCTTGGATATAAAAATCTAACTTTAGAATGAGGTGGATCAGGTTTAATAAAATTATATCTAAAAAAGAAAAATGTAGAGTTCTGGCTGCTTGGACGTAATAAATTGCAAACTAAAACATTGTAGAGCTCATTGTCTTTTACTCTGTATATATTACTTTGGTATTTATGCAAAGCAAATTTAGTTTGGCTAATGAAATGGAAAAGTCCTGGGGAATATTTCAGATGAAATGATAAATGGGAAAACACCGTAAAAAATTGAAAGTTCTACTTACATGTAAGTTTTTATTTCTTTTAATCAGAGCTATTGAGAGACATATGAAGACATTACCTAATAGTGCAAGTGTCTGTGAAAAAGCTTTAGCTAAAAATTTATCTGAATTTGGGCCAGGGAGAAGGACCGTCCATTTTTCTGTATTCAACTGCCACAATCATATTCCCCACAAAACAGCATCTTTCAAGGAACCACTTCCAGAGAATGCAATTTTAGTGCCATTTAGATGTCACCACAAGACACTCTCCTGTGACTTCACTATCCTCTTCAGGGATTGACCACCAGGAAAAAACAGCTGAAGAGGATACTTGATGTACTTGCAATTTACACACATCCCCTCATTTTCTTATGCCCACATTCCAATTTTTCTCCAAAGATCTCTTTTGCTCAAACTCTCGGTACTTGTAGACCCTGTGATACTGGAACTGCCTTCAGCTTCGGGCATAGGTATGTAATTTAGGATTGGTCCAGATCCTGTATTCCTCTGGCTACCGAGCCTGGTTCAAGATTAGACATGAATCTCAATCAGAGCCAATGGATTGAAATATCAAAGCTTTGGAATTGTTTGAAGGTAGGCACACTTTCTTTTCAACTGGATTCAAGTTGTGAGGATATAAACATGGAGTTCTATCTTGGTATAAGAGAGATAAGCATATCTCTGAATAAAGCCAACAGTGAGGAAAGAAAAAGGGACAGCGGGAAGAGAGATTGAATCCAGATGATTTGATTTGATTCCCTGGGTGCAGGCTTGCCTAAAGCCGTACCACCCTCAGAACTTCCCAATTCTTTTTCCTTAAACCAATTATGGGTGGGTATTCAGTCACTGGAAGCCAAATAATCCTGATTTTTATATCACTACTTCTAACATGCTTGTTCTTGACAGGCAAAAGAAAACTGGGAAGTCATTTTCATCACCAGCTAAGGCTCCTAGATAAGAACAAATCATAAATTGAGGCTGTCTTAGCAAACATCTTTTCTTTCCAAATGATGTTGATTATTAATGTGATTGATCTAACTGCATAAAATACTTAAATGGAATAGCACTATATTAAAGCTTTTTTATTTGCAAGTGCTCAGGGAAAACATTATCAGATATGTGATAGCTCTCAGTAGTTTTAGTTCTAGCACTTGAAATTCTGTACTCAATTACACATTTGGTTTATTAAATGGCAACCTCATTTTATTTGCTCTTACAATGCACTGGGCTTTGCTTTTGTTAATATTTAGGACACACCCTGTGAATTAAACTCTTAGGAAATTGCCTTCAATGCTTCCCTGCAATCAGCCTTCATATTTAAAATGGCAAGAAGATGGTCCAACAGACATAACGTGTTACCTAAGCGCAATACCTTCAACTTGTGAAAGAGACATGGCAGACACCTCATTTATTTCCCCAAGTTTATGATCTATAGAGTCTTTCAATGCTTTCTTCTTCAGCAGCTGGCTTGCTCTTGCATAATGACACAAAGAATTATAGGAATAGAGTGTCTAGACACTATTTAAATATTCCTCTATGTTAAAAGTGTGTGTGTGTGTGTGTGTGTGTGTGTGTGTGTGTGTGATTGGAGAGTGCCTACAACTCAATCATTAACCTTTCCCCATGTCACCTACCCATCATAATCAGAATAGACTTTTTTTCTAGCAGATCTTTTCTGTCTAGATCATTAGGGGTGGTCAAGAGTTTAAAAGATTGTGTGGTTTATGTTATGTCAGACTCTGGGGTCTGGAGGTGGTTCTTTAGATGAGAAATCCATTTTATGATTATGACTGTTTCTTGTTCACCAAGTTGTCTATTTATTGTTTAAAACTTTTTACCACTCAATGACCAATAATTTGCAACTCTTTTAAGAAGTAAAAGCTACTTCCCTAATCTTCATTTGTTCTTAAAGTTGCTACCAAAATTTGGGGAATTTATAGGACAACTTTCTAATTAGTGAACAAAAGTTGTTCAGGTTATTCAATCTTAAAGAAAAAATGAACTGCATTATTGACAGTTATCATCATTTATATCATGCTGCTTGTCATTGATGATATAAACAATGCTAGACTAATTAATCTACAAGGACATGCTTCAAACAGAAATGCAGCAAGGACAATCTCATTGGAGTGCCTGATCAATTTTGCTGGTAGAAAATTCAGATTATAGGGATGTTGAAAAGTAAATGAATCAGTGGGCCTTATACAGATGCAACAGCACACTCTAAAGGATTTGGGGAGATATAATGAGTGCATTAAACACAATAGATGAATCGGATGTCTCAAATTAGAAATTCCAACCAGAGAAGCAAGAATTAATAAATGCTATATTCCAATGAAAGTTCCAGACATCTATATCTTAAAGAAGTTTCAAGACTTTTAAAACTCTGCATCCATCTCTAAGGGACAAAATTTGGTCTGTGGGAATTAGAGGGGATTTTCAAGGAGGATTTTTTTAATCTTCTACTTAGTCCCCAAAACACCCTCCATTAAGAGAGAAGGGTGGAGGTAGCTCCGTCAGTCCTCTCCTCAAGCATAATGATAGAGGTTTCAGTGGGATCACTCATGGAGCTTAATACGAGTCCCCAGCATTTAATCAGGAATAGGGTACAGGAAAATCTAAAATGCTGCTTTGCAAATGCTGCTTTTGCAAAACAAAAGGGAGGTGGTTTCTGCACTGGAATTTTGAAGTTCATCTCCAGAAATTGTTAGCCAAAATATTTAAGAGTTTCTACATGATAGAGTCAATCTGGAAACAGATTTAAAATAAACTCTTTCTACTGTCCATTTGAAAAGGCAATGAAATGTGGACAATTAATCTGCATGAAGTGGATCGCCAGAAAACCCTGAGCTGAGGAAGAAACATTTCTGGGTGTGGGGGTAAAGGGAATGCCCTTTGAAAGGTTAGGGTAGTCAAATATTCTTAAATATTCCCTCTAAAAAAAAATCACTTTTGAAACAATCACATCTAACATTTGGTAATTCCTGCGATGTCAAGACGATGAAGCCATCTTACAACCTTACCAACCAAGTAAGAACTTCCCTTTTCCCACTTTCCATCTCCACCCATCTTTAATTTTGCAAGGGTCAGAGCCCAAGAGAAGGTGCTGGGGGAGGAGAGGTGGAATCTTAACAAGGGAAATAAAAGGACTGCCTTCCAATTTCCACCAGAGGGAGAGAATGTTTTAAGTTTAAATCAAGTTCAAAGTTTTATTTTCTAAGTGGCTCTAATACATACAGTCAGTGAATTGAGAATATGTTTGTGACAAAATGAGACTATATAGCTTTACATTACTTTAGAGTGGCCAGAAAAATTATTGGGCAGGCCCAAGATTTGAACTATGAACAGGAGAACCACTGTATACCTTTTTAAAAAATAGTGGAGATAAAAATAGAGTTGCTTCTGTGAATCCTACTTGTTAAATGTATTACTCAGCTGTGAATATTCTGTAAATAAATTGATGGTCCACCATTTACAGTTGACCCTTGAACAGTGTGGGGCATTAGGAGTGCCAACTCCCTGTGCAGTCAAAAATCTGAATATAACTTTTGACTCCCTAAACAGTTAGTTGTCTCTCCATATCTGTGAGGGATTTGTTCCAGGACCCCTGCAGATACCAAAATCAATGGATGCTCGTTTCCCATATAAAATGGTGTGAATCAACACATACAGTTGTCCCTCTGCACATCTTAAACTTTTAATAAATGCTTGTTGAACTTGTTGAAAGTTGTTGAACTCAACCTTCAATATTTTTAAACCATCCAGATTACTGTCACAAATTATTCCTTGAACTTTGAAAGTGAGGTTCCCTATCTCAGTGTACCCTTTAACAGTAATGTTACTTGATTTTTCACATTAAAAAAACATTGAGCGTGTCTCTGATCTATCATAATAATCAAGTAGCACAGACAAATGACAGGATTCTTACTTTGAAGCTCCCATCCCTGAGATAGAGCTAATCAGGCTGTACACTTTTATTTTTACAAACCTATCCAGATCAAGTAACCTGCGGCCTTGCTTTAACATGGCTGCTACTTCCTCTGCTGAGTTCTTACACTGAATGAATAAATGAATGAATGAAGACATAAATAAGTAAATAAACAAATAAATAAATAAATGGCTAGATGAGGTAAATTAGTAGTATCTACCAGAAGACTGGGAAACTGACACCCTTAAAACAGTGAGAACAAATCAATCCCTAATATTTATCTAAATGCTTACAATTGTCCAGCCTATGCAGAGCACCTGCCTCGGAGTTAACCAGCGTTTAACTACTGTATGAGTGACTGCCAGGCTCTACTCACAGCCAGGAATTATTTTGGATTCTAAAGTCTGTGTTTGCATTATCAGCCCTTCTATTTGGCTCCCTCCCAAGCTACCTATAGCCTGTGCCCGCCCATCCACTCAATGAGACTGCAAAGCACTGCGCTATGTCCATTTCTGTCCACCGGACAGCCCACCCTCATCCCCCCTGCTCCACTTGAGGCTGAACAATTGAGTCCAGGTATACAGTGACCCATGGCAACAGGGACCAGAGCCAGGGCTACCCATCTAGCTGGGTAGCAGAGGGAAAGATTTTTCTAGAAAACTACACATTGCCAATTTGGGGCAAATTATTGTCTCTTGCTAGAGGAGTGCTTTGCAAGGGAAATAAAGATACTATTATTTTTCAGATAGAGATAAAAAAACCAAAACAAAAAAAAACTTATGTTGTTAGCAATAACCTATACAGGTATCCTTCGAAAGATTTTAAAAGATACTTTGTGTGAGTTATCAAAGGGAAGATAAGAATTGTTTGCATCTACCTATGTAATTGAGTAGATCTATAATAAATTATAGTTTTTCTTCATAGAACCAAGCTTTATACTATATATTTAAAGTTATCGCTGTCTTTCTGTTCTCTAGGCTTGACCACTATAACACAATTAACATTTCCCTATGGGATTTGTACTCAACAATTGCACCACTGCTACTCTTTTCATTTGGGTCAATTTTGAGACTCATTATCCATAAACTGTATATCTGCCTTTTCTTTTTTTTTTTTAGCATTTGTCTCCATATTTAGCAATTAAAATTTTCTGATATGAGCATTCCTGCTTTTGCAGTTCTTAATGTTACCATTTTTTTTCAAGTTGCTTAATTAGGTGTCAGATTAGAAAAACTGCAGTGTAAAACACATTACCTTGGCCAGCTGAGTGGCTCAGTTGGTTAAGAGCTTGCTCAAGAGTGTGAACTCTAAGTAACAGGGTCACCGGTTCAATTCCTGGCCCCAGCTGAGCTGCCAACAGGTGGCAGTATGGTTCAGCTAAAAAAATAAATTAATTAAATAAAATGCATTACCTCTTTCAAAAAAAATTTATCATTTCTCTCAGAGATATTTTATTGTAATTTATTTTTTGTTTTTCCCTATTTGTTTCCACTATTATTTAAAATATAAAATATTGTGTACAAGAGACCACATTAGAAAATTTAGAGATTACTAGAACAAGTAAAATATTTAAGCTTTCATTGAACTTATAATCTACTAGGTGCTCTAAAATATGTAACAATAATACATGTGTACACATAATAAATGCTTAAAGAGAGCAAACCAGTTCTTCCACCAAATCCTTTACTGTAAAAATGAGAGCTCAGTAACCAGTGACATTACTATCCCAAATTCACCAGCTATGTGATCTTGGTCAAGTTACTTGACCTCTTGAAGCTTCAATTTCTACATCTTTAACATGAAGACAACATCAATACTTATCTCATATAGTTGAAAAAAAAATCCATGTGAAGTACTTAACACTGTCCCAATCACTATGTCCAATAAATACAAGCCATTACATTTGTATGGTCATATATTTTTATACCAAAAAATCAGAGAGGTGAAAGGACAGACAGACAAATCAATGAAAAACTGAGAAGTAAACTGTTTGGATAGAAGACTTATGACATTAGCTAAAACCTTAGAAACTTCACTTCTGCTGATGAGGGAAGGAAGTAATAAGTCTTGAAAATAACAGTGTGAATTCTCTTCAACTTTAGTGGGATGGGGCATCAAAATCTAAATAAAATGTTTGTAGAACGTCAGGAAATATGGAACTTCCTGAATCCCTAGGTTGTGATTCTCAGGCATACTGCGTATGGTCAAGGGTGATGCCATGGAGAGTTAACTCCTTGCCACTGAAGCAGTGACTCGGGTAAGTAGATCCCTCCACCCTGAATATTGCAGTGTTTGCTTCAAGTCCAAAGGAGAGAAACATGTTCCAGGTAGACATAAAGTAAAAGAATGGGAATTGGGTGTGCAAGGCACTCTAAGAAAACACAGAGGGTTTAGAGCAACTGCACCCCAAAATTTGTCCCCACTACTGAAGCTAGAAAACTGGGTAGAATATAGTAGGTTGAAAATAGGGCGAAGAAACAAACAAAAATAGCATAGGGTTGAAATGAATGAAGAGAAATTTAGAGAAGCAAGAGACAGTGAGAGATACCTGTGTGACCCCTTGAATTGCATACAGATTGATAGCTGTATGTATTTAAGAAACAGGAATCCGCGCCCTCTTCTCTAGCAGCAGCCTGGAGAGGGACCTAGGCCTTAAAGAAGGATGGCTGAATTTTACATCCAAAAGATGAGAACCCAGGCACCAAGATTCCCAGCCTCATAAAAGATTTTGACAAAATTTGCTGAAGGCATACATCATTGCTTAAATGCTATCATCTTAGTAAATCCGTCTACATGATCAGCCAACTTCAAATGACAACAATGGAAGTTCAAGTAAATATTTTCAAAAAATAAAAGAGAGCATATTAAATTAAAACTTTAATTCTCCTCTTATTGACCTAGTCACACATAGATTTGGGCATAGTTACATGCACCCACCAAATTTTAGAAGATAGAATGAGAGATTGTATAAGTGAATTATCTAAATGCTTACTTATAATTAGCAATAGGTGCTAAGGGATCATGGAAAAAACAATGTATTTTTTCCCTTTAGCTAAGCTGATCTGACGGTCTGACAGTGTCACACTAACAAAGTTTGTATAGGAAAAAAAAGGTCTGTTGCTTAGTCACAAAGCCCTAGAGTGGAGAGAGTATGTACATATGGGTAAACAGATTATCCAGCGATTTTTTCTGAGAGAAGCAGGGAAGTGTATCTCTAATACCTGACCTTATCTGCTTCACATCTGTCTTTTTGTAATGAAACCACATGGTAAATAATGGGCACTTACACAAGCATCTAAGAATATTCAGTCATTTGAATAAATGACATATTTTCACTTCTGACAATATGTATAATAGTATGAAAGGTAGTATTGAAAGTGTATGATAAAGTTGATATTCTGCACTTAGGTGTAGGTTCCCACAAGTTGTTACACTATTGGTGAGTTGGAGTAAATTCGTACCTTTTAAAAATAGAGAAGAATCTTGTTCTAATTCTGGTATTAGATGTCAAGTTTTTTTCTCATAACTAGTTTTTAAATGGAAGGGATAAATAATACACCATTTTATACATAGTGACACAGTACCATCCTATGTAGAACAGGTACTTATTGAATACCACACATTGTGTTAAATAACAAAGAAAAGGATATAAAAAGGATATAAAAAAGATATAGTACTTGCTCTCAAGGAACTCATAGGCTTGCGTAGGAGAATGTTAGAAAGGATGATTGGAAACAAATACGCTACATTTATAGTACAGTATAAAAGATTCAATCATAAAAGATGATATACTATTAGGTTGTCAGAAAAGTCAAGACGCATTTTTTCTATGTTTTTCGTTGCAAAAATGCGTCATGACTTTTCCAACAACCCAACAATATATAACCATATAATATAATGCTACCCATATAACTTAGGGAATGCAGAAGAGGGTGCCTTAATCACTTGTGGAGAGTGTAGGACAGAATATCAAGTTCATTATCCTGAGTCTTCAAGAATAAATAGCAGCTGGCCAGGTGTGGGAGGGAAATGAGGATGAGAAAAATATATGAAAAATATATGAAAAAAGTAATTTCATACTGAGGGATAGCAATTAAAGTGTAGTGGCCCAAGCTACCTTTGCAAAGTTGTAATTCCATAGCTATATAGAGATAACATGGAGAATAATCTATATTGAAAACCACTTGGAAATGGAGTCTTTTTACTGCAATATTCTTTTACAATAAAGATAAAAAATTTTAATATTACTAAATTCAAGCACATCTAATAAGTAATATTTTGACAGTTATTGTATCTGGAATATTTGAGTCCTTGATATAAAATCATGTTGTCTACTGAATAAACTTTGAACTGACAATTATTCCTCTTTTTTATCACCATGTAATTTGTGCTTTCCTGTACCATTTTTCTTCAGCTGAAAAATGTGAAACATATCTACACTTTTCAACTTGTAGAGATGCTGTAAAGGAAAAAGATGTAATATATGTAAAAGTATTTAATTATCTTTATCAGAAAAAGACCATTTACTCCTTTCTATAATTTATAGCACCTTATATACTGGAATACCAAAAGAATGTACACACATGACTTGTATTCATCTTTTGTTATTGGTATATACTGAATATTACAATTTTAATTTTCCTTTCTTAAAATGTGTATACATTTTTTGGCACCTTCTGTATTAAGCATTGGACAAAAGTGAGTTAGTATCAGAATTTACCAGCAGGAGATTCTGATCTAAACTGGACTGTAGAGGTGCGAATGTACAGAAAATGTAATGTAAATTAATTTATGTTTACTTAAATTCATAATAATAAAAATAAATGCAAGCACAGTGGTAGGGAACTTTGCTATGGAGGTGACTAAAGACAGAAGCATAGAAGCTCTGAATCAATGATAATGAGGACTTACAGAAGAAGACAGATTTCAGGGTCTCTTCAGGTAGCAGAAGGGGTCTATTCTAGACTCAAAAAGGGAACAGCTGATGGATAAATAAATATAAATCATATGGAGGTACATAGTTAATATACTTTAATATCATAATAATGTTTAATTACACTAATAATACACACATAAAATTATACAAAGTACAAACACAACAGAAATACACAGAGCAAATCTTGAAATTTCCATACATTTCATTCTTCATTTTGTTCCTCTCCTGAGAAGTGACAACTGCGAAATCCTTAATGTGTCTTTTCTCTTCATTTCAGTATAACACACATACATTTTATAATGCATCTCAGTGTGTGTTCTTTTTCATCAAGTGAACACTTGGTGAGACTTTTCATTTCTGGAAATTTTTCTGGTAATATGTCTACTTGGTATTTTATTTTGGGATTGATGTTCTTTTTTTTTAAATCACATTTTCATATCCTTGTGTTTTTTTCAACTTTTTGAAAGATATCTTTAATTTTTTCTTTTAAACTGTCTACTGATTTTCTCCCTGCTTTATCTATGATACATATAATTTATGAGAACTCTTTATTATACTTTATTACTATCCCAAGGTATCCCATTCTCACTTCACACAAGTTATATACTCTTACGTCTCTAGGATATTAATTATAGTATTTATATATTTACCTTAGCTCTGTATATTCTTTTGATTTTTCAGATTTACATTTATAGATATTTTTGTGTTTGGACGAGGCCTAGGGAACCACTGTTTCAAATTGTAAGGGAGGGGAAGGCAATGAGAGTGAGATATCTAGAAAAATTTAAAAGAAAATTGCTAAATCAGGTTTGAATATTTGGAATAATAATTGTTACTCATTAAACAGATCTAGTGGAGCAAATAAAAATGTTAGCAATGAATATGTGATTTAGATGAGACTAGTATTCCATAATAATATATGAATTTAGTCAGGTGAATTTGGTATAATTTACATTTATAAGTTATAAATTTATATTGATACTTATTATAACTATATAATTCTGTTAAATTTCTTATAATTCTATTGAATTTGTTATAGAGCTGCATTGTTTTTACCCCAAATTTTAATTTTATCCAGGATAATTCTCCCTTATTTTCCTCAGAATAGAGTTTATACTTTAAAACACACACTCTCACACACACTCACAAAGTAGAATCACCTAAAAAAACCAGTTTCCCAGAAAACTCTTTTGAGTGTATGGATACCCAAATATGGTCATTGGAATGAAGACACTTCTAAGTATTGTTACTAGTGGAGAAATCGGTATGCGTGCTGGCTAGGGACTGGCAGAGTTAAGGGCTGTGACTAGAGAAGAAAGGGAAAAGTTCCTAGAAAATAGAAATATCTCATGACAGAAAACACATACAATGAAAAGGTAAAATGTCATGAATTGTTACTAAATGTGTGAGTAGCAGTGCTCTAAATTAGTGGAAGCTTGTTACTTTTATGCTCCCCCAGCATCTGGTACATGTTGGTATCATAGCAGTTATCTTCCTCAATGATAATTACTTGTGTGGTGAGACGTTATGTGAAATACTGACTAATGTGTTTTTACTTCCCTCCCTATTTGTTTCATCTGTCAAATGTGTATAATAATACCTCCTATGGGTGAGGATTAAATGAATATATGCAAAGTGCTTAGAACAGTGTCTGGTACACAGCGCTGAATAAATGTTGATTTTTGTTATTGTTGTTACTATTACTGAATTTTTTTCCATATTACCTGAGGCTCTTACCCCAGCCACTCCCTTAAATTCTGGCCAGAGACCAAGACTATTATTGCCTGAGTGGAATTGTTATGGGAAACAGATCAAAGAATAATCAGATTCTTGCGTTTTAAAATGCAAAAGACTTCAGGGTAACTGTTAAGAGTTGAATTGTGTTCTCCTCCCCTTCTCACCCTCCCTCAAAAGGTATATTGAAGTCTTAATCCCCAGTATTTTAGAATATGTCCTTATTTGGACATGAGGACTTTACAGAGGTAATCACATTAAAAATAAGCCATTAGTGTGGACCCTAATCCAAAATGACTGGTGTCCTTATAAAAGGAGATATTTGAAAACAACAGTGAGCATGCACAGAGGGAAGATGATGTGAAAAACTATGGGAGGACACCACAGAGAGATAGATAGAGAATGGACTTACATGGTCACAAGTCAAGGGATGCCTGGGCTGCCAGCCGCTCAGAGGCAAGGAAGGCTCCTCTCCTGTTGGTTTTGGAGGGCATCTGGCCATGTTTGATGCCTTGATTTAGCACTTCTAAGCCCCAGGACTGTGAAACTAATTTCTGCTGGTCTGAGCTACCCAGTGTGGTAGGTACTTTTTGTTACAGCAGCCCTAGCAAACTAATAAATTAGGTATAAAACAGAAAGACTTGAGACAAAAATTTGTGGATCCAATTTACTACTGGCACAGAAGGAAAAGATCCAAGCAAAATTATTTTGGGGTTGGAAAGGAAGTTTGAGAGGAAGTAAGGGAGCCCAACCCAACTGGGGTCTGCTAAGGACCCTCTGCATAGCTTGCTTGCCCAGGATTAGCTCAAAAGGTAGAAAGACGAGAAGCTGGGGTATTCTAATGTAGCAGAAATTATGCCTCACTTGTCTGAAGCCCACAAAGCACTCCATGGGATGGAAACAGTAGAACTGAGATAGCAGCGTGGGGCACTTGGGACCTGGGATTTATGTCAGCAAATACCAGCACAGAGTAACCCTGCTGCTACTTGTTCTTCTTCCTGCCTCCCCCAAGGACAAGAACACAAGTTACCTGAAAGGAAAAGCTGATAAAACCCGAGGTAACCAGGTCATGAAGAGGGGATGCTGCGTCTAGGGCCAGACGGGAATGTGGGCACACTGGGAGATGTCTGTGTGGAGGGATCGTGATGCCCAAGGACCATACAGGATTGTACGTCTCAGCGGATGCCCATGTACAAACACAGGAGGCTGGGGACCACATTCGGCTTTCTCTATATATGTAAGTGTTCCTGGGCTTAGGTCAGGTCTACGTGAGGGGATAGAGGAGGAGAAAATCGTGCACGGGTTTAGTGTAAACCTGAAATCATTGGGAAAAGCCTCAAGTGACTCAATTTACCTGTAGCTGACTGAACTTATTTTTCTGCCATTAGGCAAAATGGGGTGTGGAACTAAAAACTAAGTACGTAACACTCTTTGAGCGCATGACTTCAAAATATGGTATCTGCTCTGTTGGTTTCTCTTCCTTATACAGTTCCTTGGTAACAGGCACTGTGTGTTTTTATCTTTATCTTTTCAAAGCTGTTATAATATAGTGCCTGACACATTTTAAGGTGCGCCATCAATTTAAAGTATTTAATTAATAAACTAATAACATAATTGTTTTCCATACTCAAATAGTATTTCTTGAGAATGTTTTACCAAAAAGCAACACAAAAAGATTATCAGTGAATGTGTTTTTGAAGAAGTCAGACTATTCACTTGGAAAAGAATTCATTCCATACAAGGAAACGTTTTCAGAAGACCAGAGCAGGCCTCAAGAGTGATACTGCAAAACTGCATGTAAAGCGTAAAGTAATCTGAAAACCTAATTTTCAAAGATAAATTTGGTGTGTGTGTGTGTGTGTGTGTGTGTAGAAGTTTATGGGTGAATCGACTGTTTAAATTATAAAGTTTAGAGAAAATATAGTGAAATGCAAATAATTGAACATGTAAAAGAGTCTCTTTGTGCATGCTCATCTGCAGTGGATAGGTTATGTTTTACTTTACCACAGAAATAATGGGGATGTTTTTCCTTTTGTTCAATTTTGCGTGTCTGCCAATAGATGGCGGTACCACGTTGGGTTGTCAGCTTTTTTTTTTTTTTCTCTCAAAGCTGTTTTCTGATATATGTTGGGTACCATAGAGTGAATCTCAGAACAGGAAGCGGAGGCATAGCCGAGAGGATTCTGGAAAGGTCTCTTTGTTTTCTTATCCACAGAGAAAGCAAAGAAAAAAACATTGTAATTCATTGGTAAACCTCTGTGGCCAAAAATGTGAACAACTGCAAAGGAAGGCACATTACACTCTAACCATCTTGGATGCTGGGCTTTGTTATGCTGTGATCCCTAAGGCTCTGTTTTATCAGGTAAGCTGGCACAACATTTAATTGTCTGCACCATAAAATCTAGTTTTTCTTATTTTAAAATCATCTTCATGTTGCCATTTTTAACCTAATGTTGTTTTAATGTAAATTACAGGAATCAAAGGCATCATTTGATGTGTAAACTCCTTACTATTCCTTTTCTCTCAATAGAAATAGAGCCTCTGTCTTGAAATGGTGACTTATGGTACAGACTAGGCATGACTGATCTTGTGTTTTAGAATCATGCAGATGTTTATGATTCATAGTATTTAGAGGAAATATGAAAGCTAGCGAAGCTAAACTAATGGATTTCGAGGCTGTACATCTCTATGTAAATGTCCAATGTGTCCAGTTTTTTTTAAACATAAACGTATAGTGGAATTGGAACTATCATACTGGTGCTTTAGTCTTTTATTTAATGGCTTTGTTGAGGCCTTGAGTATAGGGAGTGATAACAATATAGAGGTGTTTGGTTGTTTAAAATACATTATCCTTTTTTTCTAAAATAATCTATTCTCACTGAAGATCACCAATACTAACATTAAAAACAGATTTAACTTTCTAATAATAACGTGATCTCTATATGCTCTCTAATGTGTTATTTATTTTATATTTTAATATGTTCACTTCTATATTAAATATTTACCTTTTAATATCGATTTAAAGGATATTATATCTTCTTGATGAATTGTCTCATGAGCTTGATATATTTCTGTTTATTTTTTTCTGTGATTTAGTAACACTGAATTAGATTTTTAATAACTGGTTGTTATTATTACTAAGGATTTAATAACTGGTTGTTATTATTGTTATTACTATTATTAGTAATTACAAGGGAGAGCCATTTGAGCAAAAAACCAATTATTTATTTTATCTGGAATCTATATTTTCTATAGTTTCCTTTAAAATATTTTGTAGCATAACCACAAATGCTCCATTCAATTAGCCATAACATGTTTAAAATAAAATTGTTGGCAGAAAAAAGAAAGAAGCGTTTTAAATATTATAGAGGTTTTTTTGGTTTTTTTTACATACAACAGGTGGTGTAATGTAGCATATAAGGACAAAGATAAAGGCATAAGTGATTGTAGGGATCTGCATGGAAAAATTTCATCACAATCACTCCAAGTAGTACGTGCCTTATGTGAAATAAAGACCTCTGATTTCAACCTGGGTTTCCAATCAGTGCTGGTCAAAAAGGCCTGAAAATAGAACTTAATGCCTTTGCTTTAAAATCAATTGTAATTTTTAGTGATATGCTAAAAATACTGATTTCTCACTGAATTTTTTACATTGAGTAGCAGTAATACTCCTCCTAAAAATATTACAAAATAGTGGATGCCTCAGAGAAAAGCCCTGGGTCTTATATATTTCAGAAGGACTCTTACCATAGGATATAAAGAAAACTGTTTCTTTGAAAAGGGTTCCCAGAAATGGATGTTAATTGACTTGTATATATGGTACACACCGTGCTTCTCTACAGGTGACTGAATGTGAGTAACTTTGTTCTGTGTAAACACAAGAGCTGGTTTTGATTGAACTGCTTTACATTTATGAATGGATGCTTACATTTTGGCCCTGAATGTCAGCAATTTTGGGGGGGGAATAGTTGCAATACTCTCTTAGTTATTTGTCTATATGTGTAGTGATGATGTGAAGAACAAATGTACACAAAGTTATTAACAAAATGTGCTCTTTGAAAATTTTTAGAAACTAAACTTGTTTCAATTAAGTGTTATATCAAATAAGTTTGGACATCTTTTTCTTTAGAACAACCTAATAGTAACTTCATAAGGTCAAGAATAATCCTGTAATTTATTGGTGTAGTAGGAATAAAAGGGTTGAACACTGAGCTGGAAGTCTTATTTTCTGGTACAAGTTCTAACACTAATGAGCTTTGTCACCTCAGAAAAGACACCAAGTATCACTGAAGTGCATTTTCTTTGCCTGTAAAAGATGGGAATTAGAATCAGAGATATATAAGGACATTTTTCATTTTCAAAATGTTATGACTAATTTATTTGTATTTTCACCAATTGATTTCTCAGCTTAACTGTAATCTGGAAAATCTTTGACTCCTACTGAGTTGTATATTGCCATTAATGGTACGCTAAACATAAGGATAGAGAAATAGAGGAGTAGAGATGTTTTAAAGGTATTTGGCCAGCTTCTTCTATGGTGCTAACAACTTGGAAGCAATATGGAAAAGTGGTTAGGAACAGGGGCTGGCAGACTGAATCCTAGCTCCACTATTACTTGACAAAGTATTTAAACTTTCTGAGCCTTTATTACATCATCTATAAAACAGAAAGGACAATGCCTATGTTGCAGGATTGTATAAATAAAATAATGTCTGCTCAGTGCTTATTATATATCCTGAAACACAATTAAGTAACCTCTGCTACCATCCAACCCCCACCAAAGGGAACAGATATTATTATTATTGGTGATAATGATATAATATCTTCCACCAAAACAGGAAGGTTAGAATGAAACTGCTAAGGAATTCCGTAGTTAAAAAGTGAATAATTCTCATTTTGGAAACGTGCCCTTGCTAAAACAACAATAACAACAAAATGTGTTCCCGGTAATAATATCGGCTGGTGCTAACATCCCAGACATTTCCTGGAGAGTTTGTAGAACTCTCATAGCTTCTACAAGACTGTTCTTTTGCCAATGATATAATTCCATGGTCTCCACTTCCAAGGCTGTTTTTTTTTTTTTAACAAAATAGGGCAAGGGGCTTTATTTCACTTACGCCTTAGTAAGATATGTATATGAGGAAAAAGGCCTCTGTGAAGATTCACAAAGAAAAAATCTACGTTTTTACCAAGAACCACTTTTAAGCGCCAAATAATTTCTACTGTGATCATCAAATTACAGAGCCTAAATTCCAGAAATGGCTGCATGTGTTGGCTATGCGATCAACTCACAAACGCTCTACTGCTTACATCCTATTAACGGCACAATAAAACCTTGTGGTATCCAGTTGAGTAGGTAGTTATATAAATTTTAAAGTGTTCTTCTGTGATGTATTATATGTCTGGATGTAGAAGATGGAAAGGCTGATTGTGCCTGATGAAATTGTTGATACACCGCAAAACCCCTGATTCCCTCCACAGGTTTTTCTCTATGAGCAGCTTTGTGCGCTTGACCTCAGTGTGCTACTGGGATCTGGGAGCTACAGCTGGGATAGTCTTTCAGCACCCCAGGACTCCTAATCTTTCCCTTCAACCATCCTGGGCCTCTTTAAACTGACTCAAGTAACTGCACTGTCATTTTTATCTTCATGGCAGCCAAGATGACTTAATGGGCTCATGGTTAGACAGATCTGAGATGGCCAAGAGTTTGGGATGCTTAAAAATATGAGGGTACAAAAAAATATATATGAGGGTAAGTTTTCTTAGTTAGACAATGCTGTGCTTGGAGTTTGTTGCTAGTTCATTCCCCTGACACTAGGTCACTCATAGCTCTTGTGATTCCTTATTTTTAGAGTTGAAGTTAACTAAAAGCACCCAAAAGTATAAGTATAGAAAGACAAATGTTTTTTTCCACCAAAGAATGAACGTGTGACTAGATAGTGATTTTTTTTTTTTTGCCTGGGTAGCTGTGCAGATTACATTTTTCTCATTATCATTCGTGTATAGAAACATGGTGAACTAACCGAAGGTTGAGAATTAATGTTTCATTTGTCATCTAAAAATATATTATTTATTCCATCTTAACATTGATGGGTGTTTCACCAGTTTTTCAAAACTATGAGGATGAATTACCCACCTACGCCTGAAATATAATTTAAGATATGAACAGTATACTTCTGTACTTTTAGGATCTAGTTTTAAATTTCAATTATAAGTTATCTTTGCTTCCACTTGAATTTTACCCTATACACAATTTTAATGGCAACTCAGTATAGAACCTGGGTCTGAACTACTACTTCTTGAGGTAGATTGTTCTTTGAGGTAATTATGTAATTTAGGAAGGAGGAAAGCCAATTGTATTGTGGCTTTGGCTTATATGTTTACATGTTTATCTTCGATCAAGAAGCTACTTTTTTAGTTCAGCTTTACCTGATGATATTTTTCACTCTGGGATGAAGTTAACGTATTCTCTGGATATATTTTAATGGGATATATCAAGTGTAGATACATATTTCTGAGTAGAATAGTGTTAATTTTAGTTTACTTGGTAAAACATTAATAAATAAAACCTTGTTCTCTTGCTAAGCAAAGACGTACTTTGTTCTCTGAGCTGCCTGACAGGCACCAGCTGTTTGGGTATCTGAAATTTGAATCCACATCCAGACATATAATTTGTCACAGGAGAAGAATGCTTTAAAATTTATATAACTATTTACTAAACTGGATACTACAAGTTTTAATGTGCCAAGTATTTATTTATTGATTTTTTTTTATATATAGAATCTACCTCTTTTGTCTAGTATTTCAAGTAATAAAAGACCTTGTGGAAAATATTTTAAAGAAGTTCCTTCCCAAGAGATATGAATAGAGTATAATCACAAGTAACTTCTAAGCAGGTTTACAATATTAAATATATATATTATGCCCAAATATAGTGCATATAAACATATGCTGGTGGTGGTTGTATAAGGGAATTCTCAAGGGTTGTTTTAGTTCAGAGAAAACTTTTCAAAGTCTGGAGTTATTCCTGTAATAATTGAATTAGGTGTTCATCATTTTGGAAACTGCTCATAGGGAGCCCTTCATGTGATTAAGCTCTGTGCAGGAGCAAAGTGAAAGAAATGATGATCGTTGAATTATTAAACAATGGTTTAATATTGTTTTATTCAATGGGTGAATTCAAAGATGGGAAGTCACTCTTTAAATAACTTTGGCCATTCTCTGCCAAGGAGCTCATTTTTGGGAATTTAATCTCTTAATATTCAGAATATACTTTATTCTTCCTTCGGTTGTACAGAACATTTTGTCATTTTCCTTTCCCAAGAGCTCGACCTGGAATAATTCACTAAGTTCCGGTTCTTATTGCAAAGTGACATTGTGCTTCTGCATTAGAACCCAAACTAGTCTTGCATAGGGTTAACGGGACCCATTTTATGGGCTTAGGCCTATATTTGAGAATCTGTCACCTGTTGTTTGTTAGTTTCTCTGTTTCCTTGGTGGTTTTGCTTGTGACATTTTTTTTCCTCTTTATAAGTTATTTTTGTTCAACCTAAACAAAGTATTCTGAGCATTTTCTTTTCATGGAACTTGTATCTTGATTGGAAATGATCTTAAAAATAAATTCTCAACCAAACAAACCCAAATTCCAATATGGCAAAGCAGATAAGAAAAATAAGTGAAGCCAATCAGGTTAGTACTAAGGAACTCGACAGCCCATGCCTTTTCTAAAGAGGGGAAGCTCCTTCTTAGGGCTAGGAGAATGTTGAATCAAATGATTTCTCCAAAGCTGAAAATACAGATTTTTATTAGAAATCTCCCTTTTGTTAAATGTCATCCCTTTCACATTATTTACAATACTGGCTACATCCAACAAAACATACCTGTAGGCAGGATATGGCCAAGAGACTTTTTGCCAGGCTATTTTCCTTTGCCAACCCAACCAGTATTTTTACCAGTAAGGAAAAATAAACCTCGTGGAGAGGAAATGGCTTGTCTGTATTTAGAAGCTCAGCCACACTGGCACTCGCTGTTTCTTTTCTATTACTCCAGGGTCACCCAACTGCTCGCCACTTGTCCATCTCTTTCATTTCAAATCCTTGAATATTCTATGCATCGCCACCCACATTTCTGTTTTCCCCACTGATATTTACCTCAGCGAACTTCAGCATCACAGTTCTCCCCTCACCTGCTTTTTGTTGACTTTAATGCTTCCCTTGCTGTGGGTATCTTGTTACTGATATGTTAGTTGGTGCAGCATGCAATATTCCCACTTCTGACCTGTTCTGAAACTCCTGAAATTCGTTTTTAAAGCTTAGCATTCAGAGCAAGCATATGCTCTTTAGCTGTGAATGGTAAAACTATTATTAATAGACTATTTACATGTCCCTTAGTCCCATATGGTCTCAAAATTCTAAAATATCTTTAAGCATAGTCAATAATGATTACAATTCAAGTAAATCCATTGTTAGTACTAGTGTTCAACAATTGTATTGGGCTTTATTATCAATCTTTATATATTCATACCAAAATTTTAAGTATTATTATATTAACATTGGAAGACCAGACAAAAGTATAATTCACAATCTGATTGCATTCTCTTTCACTGACATAAAAACTTGTTAGTATTAGTTAGGAATATAAGTCAAATACAGATCCTTGGAATGAGAACTTGGACTGTAAATGGGAAATCAGAAAGAAAAAGCAAAATGAGAAATGAAAAAAAAATTAGATTTTTGAAACCTCACTAATAAAGATGACCGGAGGAAAAAAAAAACCCAAAAAACAGTTGAAAGGAAATAGACATGCACACATTCTGAGAGAAAACAGAAAGAGGTAACACAGGTTGAGCTTGTTCAGAGTGGCCCACAGCCCCGGCTGCACTCTGCAGTCACCTGGGAAGCTTAAAAAGGGGCAATGCTAGGCTCCACCTCACACCAATTGAATTAGATTCTCTGGGGCTGGCCTGAGTATCACTGTTTGTTTAAAAGCTCTGCAAGTATAGTTCAAATATGCGGCCAGGTTTAGGAACCAACTGATGAGAGGAAGGCAGAGAAAAATAAGAGTAGCTAAGGAAAGCTTAACCAGAGCAGTGAAAATGAGCTGAGAAATGACTTTCAGAATAATTTCTAAATGCTAATGAGTGGGTGTGTGTTAAGTAAAGAGACTATGCAAATACTTAAGAAAATGACAAAAAATACATCCGTGTCCATTTCTCTCTTGGTTGAACAAGCTGGTATTTATTCTATATGTTTAAGCAGTTTTATATTTCAAGTTGTTAATTTTCTATGCTTACCTCTATGAAAGTTGACCCAGCTGCTGGTTATGGTATATTTTGCAAACTAACAATACAAACATTTGTGCACACTCGGAAATAAGCATGCATGAACTTCAATTTGTACAATTAGAGATCGGCCCTTTTTTAAATTCTGTGCCTTATAAATTGCTCTTTTGAAAATTGTCTTAAATAATCAAATAAGAGTCTACTGAAAGGTACTCTTTGAATGTCCAGGTCATCCAGCTGGAAACAAAACATTGATTTGTAATTCTTGAAACTACAGTTGTGGCACATTTAGAGGAAAGGCAACACATTTTTTAAAGCCAAAGTGCATTTTAAGAAAGTGGTATTTCTGAGAAAGAAATGAATTAATCTAATAGCCAAGTGGAATTAATCATGAATTGCAATCCCCGTCTGGAAAAAAATGTTGTGTCGAATAATTTTCTCTTACGCGCGGCATTTTGACTCTCCGTGAGTCTCAAAAGAACCGAGCACTGAACAGCATCTTCTCCTACCTTTCCATGAAGAGACCTTCCACTTTGCGCTCCTGCCGCAGTCACTGACATGGCTGACACCTAACTCAGGGCAACGCACACAGGCCCTTGCTTGATTTTGGTGCCAATGATGTGCTCCAGGCTGAAGGAAACACACAGACTCTCTGGGTACTGAATTCATATCCTAGAAAAGATGTTTTCCTCTTTACTTCCAAAGGCCCTATTTGGGGGAGATGTCACCAAGTGATGTGTCATATTTCACTGAAAACTACACTTCAAGTTTTGTCACTTTTTTTTTAACTGCTATTTGGATAGAATTTCTCAGGTGAGAGGATTTTTGATATTACCATTTCATGAAAAAATCATGAACACAGAATTGAAATTCTAGAGTTAGGATTCGAGGAACAGTTCTTTTCAGCAATCAACCTTCCAGCTATGCTCCACTCAAGGCATTCATAGTATTGACTCATCAAAAAACAATTTAAATATGAGCAAGCACCTAGTTCACTAAAGTATTTTGACTGTGAAGATAGCCTCTACTCGGTACAGCACAGCCTACCTCAGTGACACCATTAGCCCAGTACTCAATGATCCTTGCTGCCCAGAGTATTAGGCTATTGCTGTGCCTATTCATCTCAGAAAAGATGAATGTTGGAGTCTACCTAGTACAAAGTGCCAGAGTCTGGGCACTGGACTAGAGAGTGTTAGAGACAAAAGAGGCACAACAAATGAACTAGTCAATTTCCCTTCTCTCCCTCTCTGTTATAGATGTAGACACTGAACACTTAATGTGTTGAGGGTTCTATATGTCACAGCATGTGATGGCAAAGACAAGTCAGGCAACCTGAAGTGAAAGTTTCATTCCCTTCCTTCTGTTTTTTTTCCCTCTCTTCCTTATCTTTTCATTTAATGCTGTTTCTAAAAAGATGGTGTAGGGCATGCTCTTCCATTATGTTATACTGTCCTCTGCAGCACCGCCTCAGGGTGATCAGACTCCACATCTATTCGTGGGGCGTGCTTGTCAGGGAAGGCCCCTCGGTTTGCTGGTTTCTGGCTGGTAAAGAGTCACATGACAGCCGAAGTTCAGCCCCACCTGAATCCACCTGTGTTCCTGTGGACTTTATCACTAGCACCGATCTGAAGGCAGTGATTACAGCCTCTCTGCCCCAGGCTGTGTAAAACTCAATCCTCTGTATTTTAAACCTCAAAAGAGTACAGGAAACATGTGAAGTAAGCACCACCATCTTGAAGTAATGCAAACTGTACCTCAAGATCCTGGTTCTAAAAGTTCCTTCAGGTTGCCAAGTGAAAAAGGCAATCTATGCAACAGTCGGTTGTGAAAACAGTGCACTGTCATTTTGATTACAGTCAGTAAACAGTCTGTGGTTGCCTGGAAAGAAACTGCCTGAAGCACTCGGCACCAGCAAGCAATAGGAGAAACATAGCCAAGGGTAACTCAGAGGGCTATTATGGCTGAAGCAAAATTGATGTTATGGTAGGAATATGGCTCAAGGATGGATTATTGGTCTGAGAATGCTGTTTGCTTTCTATTTGCCATGATGCCAATTTATGTCAAAGTAGAAAGTTGCCTGTAATTCTGTTGTATTCAGATTTAAATGTGGTTTCTGCTCCACAAATATGTGTGCACATGTACATATGCACACACACACACACACACACACAGATGTTTGCTTATGGACCAAGTAGCTTTTTCACTATCATGTTTCTTGGTCCAAAATCCTCTGACTTAAGGACAAAAACAACATTCTTACACAGTAAAAAATTAAAATAATTATTGCTCCAGAGAGAGCTGCCTTCCCTTTTAGAGTATCTCAGAATAGGGGATTGCCCCCTTTCTTAATTCATGCATTTGTTTTTGGGTTTGATCACTTGAAGGAGGGTGAAGGAGCAGGAGAAAGGTACACACTACGTCAGCACTATTCAGTACAAATATAATGAGACTAACATAGGTACTTGAAATTTTCTAGATGCTAACATCAAAAAAAAAAAAAGACAGAAGAAACAAGTGACACTAATGTTATTAATGCTATATTTTATTTAAGCCAACATGCCTAAAATATAATTTCAAAATTTGGACTAGCAATATTTCAAGTGCTCAATGACTACATGTGACTAGTGGCTACCACACTGGACAGGGCATCTGCAGCACTTGTTTTACATATAATTTAATAGCGGTATTCAACAGTTATCTGATGATGTCCTGCTTACTGCAAGGCTTATGTTCTACCCAGGAGAGACAGAACATGAATAATAATGAACATTATAAATAAGCAAATTATATACTAAATAATAAGGAGATAAGTGCTTTGGAAATAATAGAGTGGGGTAAGAAGCTGGAGGGGAAGTGCAGTAGGTCTCTTTGAGAAGGTAAACTTTGGACCAAGACTTGAAGGAGATGGGGGAGTTAGGTATTCAGCTATCTAGAGGAAGAGCGGTCCTGAGAGAGGGAACAGCGTATGTGTGCTTGGCATGTGCAGAGGATGTGTGCGGGAGCCAGTCTGGCTAGAGACAAGTGAGGGAGGCAGAGAGCAGGGAGAGATGAGTTCAGCTCAGTAGCTGGAAGATCATATCATAAGGCCTTACAGGCAATTGCAAGGAGTTCGGTCCTTTCTCTGAGTAGCTTCTGGAGGCTTCTGAGCAGAAGAATAACGTGGTTTGGTATCTGTTTTCCCCAAATCACTGTGACTGCTGAGTGAAAAACAGGCTATAGGGGAGTCAGGCTGGAAGTAGGGAGACAGCTAAGAAGCTATTGCAGGCTTCTGTGAAATACCGCCATAAATCATTTCAAGGTTCCAGGTTCAGGGGGATTATACCGTAGGACGTTAAATGAATGAACAAATGAGGCAGAAGAAGGCATGATGGCCATCTTTGTGAAATCGTAAAATGAGAGCAGTATGATGGTCACATGTTTCTAACTTCAAAAAACACTTAATTCTGGATTCTGTGAGCCAGTCATTATTAAAATGTGATTCACAGGGCAGCAGAATCATCTGTGGGTGTGTTAGAAATGTAAAATTGGGGGCCGCACCCATTTCTACAGAATCGGCAACTCTGGGGTGGGGCCTGGCAAGCTGTGTTTTAACAAGATGTCCTCCAGGTGATTCCGATGCTAAATTTTAAGGACTGCTGGTGTAAACTTGAATGGTGAAATGAGATGGCCTGAAAGGTCCATTTCTATTTTAGTATACTGAGCTTCCAAGCTTTCAAGTTTAAATTGTAACATTTACTTTCATCACAAAATTAAGTATAGTCCTTGAGAAAAATGGTTTATTTACATGAAGCATTGACTCATATAGAGAAATTAATCTGAGAATAAATAAATCTTTTAAATCTCATATTTAGAGAAATTTGACCTTTATGTATTACATCCTACCTCTTTATAAAAAGTGGTGTAAAATGGTATGTTATTTTTTTAATCAATGCACAATAGGAAGTTGAAAACAAGGAAAATGTAGACAGTAAACTTTTTAAAGTCTGTTGATTAATGAAATTACTCTTTTAGAATGTACATTTACCTCTGAGGCTCCTAGGTTTAACATTTTCAGAGTAAAAGCGATACATTTTATATAACTCAAAGAAAGAAACCTCAGATTTTAAGTCAGTATGACCACTATGAAGCCTTTTGATGGTCAGATTTGATCCAGGAGAATGGAGAATGTCTGGAACATGTAGAGGAGTGGATACATACAAACGTTGAGTTGTTCACTGCACGATACCTTGGTGATTTAGCCATTTGAAGTTATCTCCTTGATAAGGGCCTCAAATCCTAAATCCAAATGAGCAGGTATTAGGGTAGCACTATTTCAGACATGAAAGATCCAACCAGTATTCCCACCCAGATGGAAGGCTGCCGCTTCCCCATTGAGAAACGCTGCCAGGTAGCTGCTGGCGAAGCCTGGGCTCCTCAGTGAGCAGCTCTGGGTCTGGCTTCAGCCCTTGCACAAAGAACTGGGTCCCCAGAGTTTACACCTAATGCATGACAGAAATAGCTTTGATCTGGAAAATTCTGAAGCAGGTACATCATGCTGTCAACATAAAAGAGGAGAAAGTGGATCGAAAGGAAAGAAAATAGCATAAATGGCTAAAAGGAGTTAAAAGATAAACGAAGGAGACGGGATGATGGTTAAAAACAATGGAGCTAGAGTAAGATAAAAATTAAAAAAACAAACAAAAACCATAAAACACTGGGGACTAGAATATCTTTAAGGATAAAAAAAAATTGTCAAGATAAACTAAAATAACACAAAAGTGACTATAAACAAGCTCACTTAAAAAATTCAATTGCTGATATTAGTATACAGCTAATAACATCAATAGTAAAAATAAAAATGGGTTAAGGAAAATAAAATTGAAGCAATGTTATCCAAGGTTCTTCAGCTAGTGATACCTACCCTTTCCAGGGGAAGGCCTTTGTCATGCTTTTTGAGCTACCACTTCCTCATTTGTGGCAAGAACTTCCCCTTAATTCCCCAAATGCTAAAATTCTATTAAGGTAAAATTTCAAAGGCAGGCTATCCGTTTGGGGGGATCTCCAGTTCCAACACTACATTATATAATCAGGAAGTAAAGTTTCTGAATCATCTTATCTCTTCACCTTCTAAAGGGGATTCATTGAATTTAACTAATTTTAGCCAACAGAAGACTTATTGGATTAAATCTTGTGTGTGTGTGTGTGTGTGTGTGTGTGTGTGTGAAATTAAATTGAAGATATCTGTCAAGCAATGTTACCTAGTGTTCCTTACACTATATTCTAAACAAAATTTATTCCCTCAGTTTAGTTCTTGGAGAAAGTTTGTCTTTTATACAGTCTTTAAAAATTGTTGTTTTGGTTTTTTTCCTAAAATAAAATCCATGGGATATGGTGTGCTTCCATGTTTTCTTAGCTTACTGGGAACAATTAGAGCTAAATTCCACCCTTGACTGTATAAAGCACCCATCTCCTAGTCTTAGTAACCTCTATTCTTTTTCTTCAGAGCAGTCCTCTCAAATTGTAATCCATGTGCCATCTGCACCACATTCATTTAGGGAGCTTGTTGAAAATGCAGGTCTCTGGTCGCCCTAGATCAGCGGTTTTCAACCTGTGAGTCGTGAGCTCTTTGGGGGTCGAATGACCCTTTCACAGGGGTCGCCTAAGCCCATCAGAAAACAAAAAGATATTTACATTACGATTCATAACAGTAGCAAGATTACAGTTATACAGTAGCAACGAAAATAATTTTATGGTCACCACAACATGAGGAACTGTATTAAGGGATCACGGCATTAGGAAGGTTGAGAACCACTGCCCCAGACCAACTTTTTTTTTCTGAATATACAGAAGCTGAACCCAGAAATTTCAGTGTTTAAGAAGTAGCCCAAATGATTCTTATGCTCACGAGGTTCAGAACTGCTTGAAAGAGTCTTCACTGTCTCTTAACTCAAACAGTGCAATTTTGTATTATGGTTAATCCATAGCCATGGTCTGCTTTTAAAGATGAGTGAGACAGAGATCGTATTATATTAAGACATCATGCAACTTGAACTATGAGGCCTCAGCTGGAGCATGAGGACGTATGCAAAAATCACAACTATTTCCCATGGGTACTTGAGATTGGAAAATAATCTCTCCCATTTGGAACCCAGACCAGGAGATATATTTTCTCTGATCCATGAATCAGTGATTTGCAAAAGGGTAGGGAGAAGAGAGGGATCACAGGCAGATCAGAACCATCTGGGATGCTTTCTCGAATTCCACTCTCCCGCTCCTCCTTAACTTCTTAGCCCCGCTTTGATATTCAGCCCTCCTTACATCACCTCCTTCCATGAACCCAGAGAAAAGGCCTCAAATAGTTTGGAAAGGTATCTAAATTGACATTTTGGTTATTTAACATTATACTCACTATATATATATTTGGCTGGAGACCAAGTTATTTAAAACCCAGTTACTTATGTGCTATGAAAAAAAGTAGCATTTATTAAGCTTGTGGCTGTAAAGGAGATGGAACTCATATTTATTGAAGGGTTATACATTTATTTAGTAATTTAATGCTTCAAGCTCCAACTCATGGGTCTGTCTGATGGGTATTATTAGTATTATTGTCATTTTATAGGAAATAATAACTATAACACTATTTTACTATTATTTCTTTCTCTAATATTACTAAAACCTCCAGCTTTTATGGCAAACCACTTTTTACCAGCTAGTGTACAAGTGGGTTTATGTGTGTGTGCATGTGTGTGTGTATGTGTGAGAATCTTATTTAATTCTAACAACAACTTTGTTTCACTAGATTATAATCCTTATTAACAGATGGGAAGCTAAGAATTAAGTAACATGGTCACTAGCATATAACTCATAAATCGCAGAACCAGCTCTGTGTTGCTACAAAACGAAAGGTAAGGGAAGAAAGGCAGAGGCCAGATCACAAAGGCACTTGCACACTTTGCTGAAGTGACTGTAAGTCACTGAGAGCCAATGACAGATTTTCAATAAGGCGAGGAGACATGTTTTGGAAAGGTCACTCTGATGACAAATTCGGGAAAAGATTGATGGTTTAGGAGCGAGTTCTCATCTGGAAACAAAGATTTTAAAAGATCATGTACAAAATTTAAAAAGTGAGATTTAATGGGTTTTTTTTTGTTGTTGCTTGTTTTTATTTATTTTTTTTGTCATAATAAATTATAAAAGGGGATTTACTGGTGAGAATCCATGAGCAGTTTGTTATGGTTGTTAAGTTGGCTTATGGGCATTGTATAAATGAACTGAAGGAAATATTGTTTTAAACACCAATTGCTGATTTTAAAATTACAAATATTGTCCTTTGAAATAATTACTATTGGGTTGCCAGAAAAGTCATGACGTATTTTTTACATGTTTTTCGTTGCAAAAATGCATCATGACTTTGCCCAATAGTTTAACTGGGCTAAGCCATTGCTGACATTGATCTCTGACAGGAATGTGATATCAGATTGTTATATTTTGGTTAATGGCATGCCTTGGTGTAGCCTGCTGGGTTTTCACCTCTGCTTGTCTAAAACTTACTCTTAGTAGTCACAGAATAATGCTTATTGCTCTTATCTTAGTCATACCATCAAATGGGATTTTAGGTGAACAAGAAAAGGAGCTGAAAGGGAACTAGAATAACGACCCACAACACCAAGGTGGACCGCACATTCCACTTGGTCTGCCTCTTTGGTCTTTCTGGCATTTGAAGAAAAGAAACAAAGGGGAAGTAAAGAGGGGAGAGAAGTGAAAGAAGTGGGGGGTGAAGAGCAGGAAGATACTCAGGAGCTCCAGCATGCCCTTCAGAAAGAATACATGAATCAAGCTGCCAACGAAGGAAGGAAAGCCCCGCCCCTGCCCCAGCATCCTGGCAGTGGTTCCTGGCCCCATCCTTCCTTAGCACACCAGGGCACACTGCTTGCAGGGTCAAACAACCTGCTTTGCATCAATCCTGCTTTGCATCAATCCTGCTTTCTCCATTGAGCGCTATAAGTAAACAAAGTGCGAAAACCCAGAACCAGAGCCAGAGCATCCCCTTCAGTCCAAATGCCAAAGATGCCAGACTAACTACACCTGTGTTCCCTTTCTACACAGATCATGGAGCAAGAAAGCTGACGCCAAGCTGCATCCCAGTTCATCAGGGATGAGATATCTGTCAATGACTTGTGGCAGAGTGGCGTACTGGAATAAAAAGACAGAATCTCTTCTAGGGACAGTGTAAGAATAAATGAGATAACTCCCAGAAGTCGCTTGGAGCTGTTCTGGAAAAAGGGGCTGTGATTATCTAAGGTACGTGAACTACTCGTGGGTATAAATTTGTGTTTGTGGAAAGTAAACTGAAATCTCTATTAGCTAACAAGGACAGCTGTATCAGCACAAAAAGAAGGCAGAAAAGTGATTTCCTCTGTCCTCGCTAGTTTGCTCCTCCTAAGGGGTAAACACTTAGAGGCCTGGCAGAGATGACCTCAGGAAGTGGAACGATGCCAAAGGCTATTGATGTAAGAAAGAGCGGCTAATCCAGCTTTATATTTCTTTTTCTTTTAAGAAAGATATTCATCATGTGTATTCAGTAAATAACCTAGGACTGTATTTACTTGAATTTTATTATATTTACTTGTAATTGGATCCATAGCTTACCTGTTTGCATGGAGTAAAGGATATCAAATACATGGTTAGCATTTGGTTGTAAGCTGGCTTCTGGACTGGCCAAATTTTTGAACCAACCAAGGAGTATTTTTTTGTTTGGTATATCAACTGTTGCTAACTAGAAAAGCTGTCTAAAACTGTCTTAGTCAAGAAGGATGCTTATTGAACATAACAAGCAGTGCAAAGGTTGTTTGGGTACAATAACTGAATGATCCATCAAGAGCCCAGGGGTTTACCTGTCTCTGTGATCTGCCACCCTCAGTCTGTCAGCTTGCCCTCTGACTGTCATCTCTTCTGGTTGTAAGTTGACTGACGTAGTGCCATGTATCATATTCTGATGCAGTAAGGTCTGGGGACAGGGAATTCTGTCTCCTTGGTCTCTTTCTTAGGAGTAAAGAAACCTTCTACAGACACCTACTTACTTGGTGGACTTCCCCTCACCTTTCGTTGGCCATAACTGGACCACATACCTACCCTTTAACCCATGATTGGCCAAGGGGCTTGGAGGAGATACCTGGAGTGGAATGGATGTTGGGAAGTTGAACACACAATTTATTTCAGTTTGCAAACATACAGGAGAAAAATTCAGGCACTAATAAAACCAATGATGCTGGTTTGTCTATTAGGATGTTGGCTTAATTGTGGTTATTAGTTAGCACTTGTCTTTCTGAGCTTATAGCTGTCTGGTAAGAACAAAGTCACAGGGAACATCATTTTCTAAAAGCTAATTACTATTTCCAAGATAAAAACTGTTCTGAACATAGAGATGAGCTCATGCTTTCATACTCAGCCATTTTTCCTCAGAGGCATGACATTGAGTCCAGGTAGAGAAAGGCAGACGTAGATTCTCTCACTAAACAACCAGCAAACCATAAATAATACTTATGTGTGGACAATCACGTATTTAGTTAGCAAGAAAGGAACAATGGTACAGAAAGTCTACATTTCATTTGTATCCGGCCCTGGCATAGTGGTGTCTTTTCTCTAGTTTCTTCCTTGATAGGTTTCTTCAGACCAATAGTAATGATGAATTCCTTGACACCACACTGACAGAAAGAGGTACATGATACAGCAGAAGCTAGTCTAGGCTTCCAATTTACCTTTAAATAACTCCAAAGTGTTTAACACACATGTAAATGTGTATCTATTAGATGTGGGTTTTATGTTTTTTATTAATTCATTCCTGCTTTTTTTAGTCATACAACATTACATTACAACAAAGGTGAGGACAATATATCCTCATTTCTTAGGTTGCACCACCCCATTCATAACATGGGGCTCTATACATAGTCATCTCCCAATGAAGTAGCGGGCTTATCCTAATTCTGTTTCAGAAAACATGCACTAAAAATTTCATTTTGCATATTTGGGGCCCACACTTTTTCTCAAACTACTAGGGTTCAAATTCTGGCTCCTTGACCTACTACTTTTGTAAGTTGGACAAGTTATCCAGTTTACCTGAACACAGGTTTTTTTGATTTGTAAAATGGGAATCATGATAGTACCAACCTTTTAAGATTATAAGGATGATTAAGTAAGCTGGTATGCAAAAATTACATGACAGAGTGTCTGAGACACATCAGTCATTCAGCACTTTCATCTATTATTATTTAATCCTCAAAACCATCTAGTTAGATCAGTACACCACCTGGTATTATTTCAAAACTGTTTTGAAATATGGAAAATAATATTTAATTCTGCCTTGGAGAGTGTCCAATGGTCATCATAATGTGCTGAGTGCTCTGTGTATGCCTTCAATAATATATTATGCTCTTCATCACATATGTTGTGTGAGAATATATGGTAAATACTAGACAATCATTAACCCAAACATTAATTAACCTTCATCAATATAAGGGTAGTTAATTGGCCCATCTTGTCTTTTATATGATGCCCTTCCTATTATAGTCTCTTTTGTTAATACCAAGAAAACACAACATCCTTTCCTCATGGACGCAGTCTTTCCCTGACAACTCTCTCTTCTCCTCACCAAGAACTTGAAAATATTTTGTGGATTTTTTTTTCCCCTGATCTATCAAGTTGTATGACACAGAGCAACTTTGCATCCTTGAAGATGGCAAGTTTACAGCTTCTGGCATAATTTTGTTGTGGGAATAGACCAAAACACTGATGCTGTCTGTACAATAAGGAAAGAAAAAGAGAGAGAGAGAGAGAGAGAGAGAGAGAGAGAGAGAGAGAGAGAGAGAGAGAGAGAGAAAGGAGAGACTATTGATACTAACAGGTTATAGACCAATACAATTCGCCAAACTGTCTGCTATTCTGGAAAATTCAACAAAATGAGTATTCATGAGCTATCTGACTAATAATGAAAAACCCAAAAACTTTTGTCTTTGCCTCAGTAATGCCACAGCATATCCTAAATGTTTACCATGCTATTTTTCTCAGATTCTGATTCATTGACAAATATGGCTCATATAGTTTCAAAAGCTTATGTTAGTATCAGTATACAGATATGTGGGCCTAGAAAACTGAATTGAACTATGCAAATCTATTTTTCTGTAGTTATTTATATACAGTCTAGAGATTTAAAATCAAATCACACAATAGTAAGATTCAAGATAGAAATGTCAAGTATAATACGAAAAGTCAGTCAAGAATTCAATGTATGGAAAATGCTTTGTCTCAGAGTAAGAATTTGTATTTGTTAGTAGACATTTCAGTGAAGACTACTTATTACAGTTTCTCTGTGCCTGTTCCGATTTACTTTAAAGGCAGGAAATTGGACGAATGGTCATAGCCAATGTGTGCCTTTTAATTAGCATTTGGGAAATTCCTCTTTTGGCCTTCATGTAACTATTCTGATTTCATTGTATGTGTTCTCTCTCCTTAAAAATGGTAGTCAATTTTTCTTGAGTTCTCTTCACCTTTCCAATTTTTCCCTGGACAATGTAATGCATATTCATAACTTCAGTTTCAATCATTGATTTGTTAACCAATATCTTCCCAGCCCTGATGGCTTTCCTGAGTATTGGACCCATATTTTAACTCCACACCCAGTTGTATCACTGGTATCTCAAACTAAATCAATCCCAAACAGAATTTGCTATTGTACCCTACAAACCTCCACTTCTCTGTTGGATGAATGACAACTTGTGACTTAAATCAGAAATCTGGGAATGAGCTTAACCTCATAACATTCCTTCTTCTCCCCTCATATCAAGTCATCACAAAATCTCATTGATTTCCTCTCCCCTAGTTGCCTTGAATACAGTCGTTTGGCCGTGGTTTGTCTTCTCCCTCATTTATTAATGGCCTGCCATCTTCGGGGTACTGTGCTCACCCTCTAGGTGCATTTTCTCACTTAAGTGTTACATTAACTCTACAAAGTGCATGCTATCCTTGCTATCAGTACCTCCAAATAATGCAGATAATGTGCAAATAGGGAACCCGAAGACTATAAAGGATAAAAAACATGTCCAAGGTCACATTGCTAGAACACAGCATCGGTCAAGGCTTGAATACAGTCCTGATTGCCAAGTCTATGCCCTTAAATAGTAGAGCTTGGGTCAGAATCTCTTGTCCTCTCCCTTAGACTACTGGTATTCATCTGTTTCCTTCTAGGGCAGCTGTTCTTGAAGGGTGCTTTGCAGACAACTGGGGGCTCTGAATCCCTTTCAGGGGGGACTGTGAGGTCTAGATTATTTTCTTAATAATGTCAAGATCCATTTGCCTTTTTTCATTCTTTTGGCATTTGCACTGATGCTGCAAAAGTCATGGGGGCAAAACTGCTAATGGCTTAGCAGGAATCAAGACAATGGCATCAAATTGTAGTAGTTCTTGTTTTCTTCACCACACACTTAATGTAAGAAAAAATGCCAGCTCACGGAAGAAAATCTTTATGAGGCAGTAAATATTGTTCATTTTATTAGCTCTTGAGCCTAAAGAACACGCATTTTTAATATTCTATATGATGAAATGGGAAGAATACATAAAACATTTCTGCTGCATACTGCAGCACCATGATTGTCTCAAGAAAAAGCACTCGTGTGATTTTGTGAGTCAGGAGCTAAATAAGCCACTTTTTTTTTCATGGAACACCATTTTCACTTGAAAGAAGAACTGACAAACTACAGTTACTCATACGCAGGTATTAAGCAGATATTTTCTCAAAAAAGAACAAAGGAAAAGCCTGTCACTTCAGGAAAAGCAAATAACAGCATTTGTTGACAGTGTTAAAACTGGAGCTTTCAAGTGGAAATTGGAATTTTGGAAAACTATTACCTGTCACTGGGAGCTTGACAACCTCCCCAATACATTATGACTTTCTCATCAGATCAATGATGATATTATATTAACAGGTGTGATTTTTGAGTGTTATATAATAAATATATCAAAATTTGGGAAAACTGCATAATAATGTGCCGATATTTTTCAAATGATTCATGCATGATGGTACAGAATCCATGCAAAGGACAAGATTAGTCAAAAGTTCACTGATACAGTTTCATATTCCACATTGACACTAATTTAAGAAACTATCATTTGTAGAGTTTTGGTGGGTACAGAAGAATATTCACAATTGCCTATAAAAGCAATTAAATTAAAATGCTCCTTTTCCAGCTAAATGTGTGTGTGTGTATGTATATATATATGTATATATATATACACACACACACACACACACACACATATATATATATATATATATATATATGAGGATTTTCTGTGTGTACTTCAGTCTAAACAACATATCACTACAGATTGAACTCAGAAGCACATATGAGAATCTAGCTATATTCTATTAAGTGAGACAGTAAAGAGATTTACCCAAATGTAAAACAAATTCATTCTTCTCACTTAATTTTTTTTGTTTGGTTTAATATAGTTATGTTCACTAAACATCTGTTTTATACATAAACATATTAGGGTTTATTATTAAGTTATTTAATTAAAGTTTTTAAATATTCTATTTTAATTTAAATAATGGTAAATATGGGGAGATAAGTCCCCCCATAAACAAAAGTTCTATGAGGTCATTATCATTAATAATTTTAAAATTATAAAAGGATCCTGAAACCAAAACTTTTGAAAACCCTTGCTCTAGGATCATTCCCCTCCTGTCTACACTTCACACTGCCAGCATCTTTCTAATCTTCAATTTAATCATGTCACTCCACAGCCATGGCTTACCTTAGTGGACTGTACAAGACATTTGGTCATCTATATTTATCCTGCCTAACTTTTCAGTCCTTTCTAAGTTTACCACTCCCTCTTGGGCTGGTTGGTCTTCACACATAATAAACTGCTTATAGTTCCTTCAAACTCCCCATGCTCTTTTGTATTTCTGGGTCCATGCACATGCTGTCTTACTTCTTAGAGGTTCTACCTATCCTCCCCAACTACCACCACCACAGCTAGATAGTTGGTCAAATCCCAACCAGTCTAAGAAACCTACCCCAATATCACTTCTTCAGGGAAGCTTCTCTGAAACATCTCTCCCTTCCCTGGGCAAAATAAATTGCTCCCTTTTATGGAGTGCAGACAATAGCCAGCTGTGTATAATTGTATTATCATTATATGTATAAACATCTGTCTCTCCCACTGACCGTCAGCTCCTCAGGGCAGGGACCATGGGTTCCTAGCTCAAGCACAGCTTTGATGCATAGTAGTCCCTCAATGAATGTTTCCTGAATAGATGATCTCAATTCCCTTCCAGGTTTGAAATTCTATAATAAGATATTTTGATTCACAATCTTTTTTACTGATTAGCAGAGGGATGCTTTTGCTTTACTCACACACATGCACACACACACACAGACTCTTTGGTTTTTAATCAAAGAGTTCATCTCAGATCTTTTTTTCTTTGTCCTTGCAAGGACAGCTCTGGAGAAAATTTGGTATATTAAATTTGATGTATTTTAATAAATTATAATGCACATATATTCATTAATAATATATATTCCACACCAATGCATCGGTAGGAATTAATTTTTAAAAGTCTGCTTTAATAGGGATATAAAATTATGTAAGAGCTCTGTATAACAGGCTCACAAAGAACAAGAAAGAAGAGGAAAAATATTAAAATAGAACTTCCAAAGAACTATGAGATGTTTCTAAACAGCAAAGCTGCAGGTGAAGGCGTGAGAAACTCTCCTCATTGTAATCTTTAATGTCTCAGCCTATCCAAATAGTTGCCCTTGCAGAGGAAGAGGAGAAGCTAAGAGCCTGGAACTGGGCTGTCTTCTCAGGATATAAGAGACAATAACATGGGAATCTCAAAAAGACTTCTTTACTTCCTTCTGTCCAAGACTCAAATTCTTTGTTCTAGCCTTGATAAGTGAACATGAAGGTAAAGGATTATTTTAAAATACATTTTCATGATTTTATGACAGTCCTGGTTCCACGTCATCTCAAAGAAATCAGTAATCTTAAAGATTATTGAAAGTATTCCACATTAGATAGTTTTAACCTAATTTCATTTTAAAGATTGGCAATCAGGAGACTCCAATTAAATGAGTAAAATCATTATTTCTTTATGGCAAAGTGTTGCCATATTTATGATAAGGCCCTTCGATAGCACTGAGGTTGAGGAAGGTGAAATGACATGGACAAACTATTATTGGCAGACTCAATACTAACTCAGTCTCTGATTCCAATTGCTACCTATTTTCCATTCCACTGTCAATAAAGAAACCCAAATCATTTCAACTAAATGCTTAAATACAAAAGTAACCTTATTCTTGCCTAAGAAAGCAACCATATTTCACAGAAATTTCTTAAAATGTGTTTGTCCTGCTGTTTCATCTTCACTTAGCACTTGGGAAGAACCATATCCATTCAATTCACGACGGTGATGAGAGACAGATGTATTGAGTTGTCGGAAAAGTCATGGCACATTTTTGCAACGAAAAACGTAGAAAAAATGCGTCATGACTTTTCCGACAACCCAATATTACACACCTCTGGGTATTTAGGGCTTGCAGTTAAGGTCAAGCTCCTTCCACACTCAAAAGTAGAAAAGCTGTGATTATTCCACAAAGCCTAGAGCTCAGTTGACTAATTGGCCATGGAAAATGACATAAAACAGCTGAAAACATTAATTCTATTACTTTGTGCCATTGGCCGTAAATTTAAAAGGCACAAAATAGATAATTGATTGACTTTTGAGTAAAATAGAATAACTGTTCTCAAACCTTCTGATTTATAGTCACATACCGCTTAATGGAGTTCGGAAAAAAAAAAAAAAGCCCTGTCCCACCTCAAATCAGAAGTCCTTTTCTAGAACTAGTAGGGAAAATAATGGTACAGTTTTTTGACAAGTCTGATATTTTATAACTTATTTAGAATATACCTTCATAGTAGCAAGGATATAATAACAATGTCATATTATAAATACAAATTCACTAAAAATATACAGCTATTAAAATCCTTTTTGTCATTGGAACAAAACAGAGAACCAGTAACTCATATAAACTCAAAAACATATAGTAACCTATATAATTTTTCCTCAATTACTATGAGATCTAGAACTTCTCATTGACTGTAAGCTCAGTACATCAGTGCAACAAACTGCTCATAGTCAGAAAGCCATTTAGGGATAAACTACTATGGAGACTAGAATAAGTGCAGGGGTGGAGGCAGGTGGGTGGCTGGGGAGAGGGAAAATGTCACAGATGACTGAAGATACTTTGATGCTATGGTTTCATTTTAGATCGTTCTGAAAGATGACTGATGTACTCATATTTTGTTGTTATTGTTTCTATTTTCTATCTTGATTTTTAAAACGTGGTTTTTGACACAATGCAAAATAACTGTTAACTTATGTTTCAAAATTTATGTAGCTGATTTCCCGTATTTGTGACAGTTCTGTCACACCTCCAGCAGACAGAATTTGTCTGCCTTCCCTGGGAAAGTGAGCAGGGCCACTCCACATGCCTGCCTTTTCTCCTGTCCTCTCTCACCAGCTGGTAGACATGTGAGAATGTGCCCTGGACTCTGCACTTCCCAGCCCATTCCTGAGGCTCCGTGGTCCACTGTGGTCCCAGCAAATAAAGACCTATTTAAAGGAGAGAGGATTGAATTGTGAGGATGCTTGAAACCGCAACAGAAGAAATGGCTGGAGGAATTGAAGATAATTAGATTATGATAATTGACACTAACATAGTGTTTACTAATTCCAGAAACTATTCTAGACACTTAATGTAAATTAATTCACTTATTGTAAGGATAAGGTCCTTACAATGACCTGGGAGGTCAGTTTTCATATTATCCCATTTTGTAGATGAAGACTGAAGCACTGAGGAGCTACATTTTGCAAAGTCACATAGCTCCGACATGGCAGAGCCAGGGTTTAGAGGGAATCTAGCTCCAGAGCACAGTCCATGCTTTTAACCACCACACCAAATGAAAGATTCAGGAAGAATATGAAAATTGCCTTGAAATAGTTGAAGAGCAGTAAGCTTTTTGCTGTGCCTCAAAACATGCCTCAGAAGGATCCAAAGCGAAAAGCTAAAAAGAAACCGAGTTTTGACTTCCCTGTCGCTGCTGGTGGTCAGACCTTGTCTGGAGAACAAGTGGTCAATGATGCCAACAAGCAAAACAGCGGTTGGGTTAAGCAAAACTTCTTTCCTATCCTGAGATTTTATGAGTCAGGGCTATACTATTGCATTCTCACCAGTATTTCTTTATTTGGAGTGTTTGTAAGATGTGATAAAAAGAGGGGAGAGAGTATTAAGTACTTTATTGACAAGCATCACTGGCATTCCTCTTTTACCAAAAGGATACTAAGTATATTTTGGCTCAAAGGTCTCAGAACAGACTTGTGATAGAGTTGTAAATTTGGCTTATTGAAAATTAGATTGAATGATGACGTTTCCAAGTTAAAATTTGTAATGCAGCACAAAAAGCACTACTTTATGTTTATACTTTTAAAAACTCACTACAAGAAATATTAAATAACATCCTGGTTGATTTTCTTAATCCCTTTCCTTCACTTTCTTTCCTCTCTCTCATGCGTGTTATTTTTTTTATTTTATTTTTTTGGTAGGCAATTCTTATGCAAAAAGCTAAACGTAATTAAATGTGCAGGATGAAAAGATGGCACAGGCACTGCTGGTACCCCCGGGACCTGAAAGCTTCCGCCTTTTTACTAGAGAATCTCTTGCTGCTATCGAAAAACATGCTGCAGAAGAGAAAGCCAAGAAGCCCAAGAAAGAACAAGACAATGATGACGAGAACAAACCAAAGCCAAATAGTGACCTGGAAGCTGGAAAAAACCTTCCATTTATTTATGGAGACATCCCTCCAGAGATGGTGTCGGAGCCCCTGGAGGACCTGGACACGTACTATATCAATAAGAAAGTGAGTGTGGATTTTACACTTCTGAAAGTTGAGTTATACTTCCAAAGTTAAGTATTTAACTACTTAACTTCAATATACTTTTCTCAGGCTCATATACATATTGCATCATCATTTAAAGATTTTATAGAATAATAAATAGAAACATTATCTGAAATGAAGTCAAAATTTGGCTACAGTGAAGAGATATGAAGAGATGAACCATTCCAACAATTTCACAGTAACTGAAATAGCCACAATTAAAACTGACTTCAACAAAGCAAAACATCTGTTATCGCTGACATATTTAAGCACATGGTACACAATAGAATCATAGCCAGGCAGGAGAAGACTTTAGGGCTGATATACTTCTTAATTTTTAGTTCTTACACGGCTTGGGTTTCTTCATAACACATTTGTATTCTAGAGAGCAATAATCTTTTACTTAGAATGCTCCTAGAGGAAAATGACACATTGAGAAGCACGTTCACCCAGAGATGCATTTTTTTTTTTGGTCCACTAATGTGAAATACGATTTGGAGCGCCTCTGACCTTACTTCATTTGTGACAGGCTAGATTTGGAACACCTACATATTGTTAAAACATCACAAGGTGATAAACAGTTATCACTGTGCCTTCCTAGTGCTAGAATAACCACAATTTTGTCAGAATTAGTTATTTTTTTAAGTTAAACAAGCTGTGTAATATTTTATAGGATATATATATATATATATATATATATATATATAAATGATAGATTCTATGCTTTCTAATTGAGTCTCTCAGATTCATAAGCATAAAAACAGGTTTATGTAGAAATAAAGATAAATCAATATCACCATGAGTTGATGGGTTATGGATTAAAGCTGTTGAACGCCTTTATTAGTCAAAGGCAGCCATTTTATAAGAAATGGCTAATGAAACTGCATTGTTTAAGCATTATACAATTTAACCTTATAAGATAAGTAATGGCTAAAGAAACTGATAATCAACCATTCAGACATGGAACTATCCCCATTGCTCAAAAAGAGTGCTTCCCAAACTTGCATGTGCATACTTACCACCTGGGGCTATTGTTAAAATACAGATTCTGTCTCACTCTGGGTGGTGAACACACAATGTGATATCTAGATGCTGTATTACAGAATTGTATACTTGAAACCCATGTAATTTTACTAACCATTGTCATCCCAATAAATTTTAACTAAAAAAATACAATGAAGTACAGATTCTGGTTTCATAGATTTGGGGTATGGCCAGAGAGCCTGCATTTCTCACAGCTCCCGAGTGAGACTCGTGCTGCTAGTATATGGGGCCACACTTTGAGTAGCAAGCTTTAAAATGTTTTTTTTTAAGCTATAAAACAAAATTAAATAGTTAAACAGGCCCTTTCTTTTTCCTCTTAAACTAGTTTCATGAAAGGTGGCATTTAGTATATATTTCTAAAAATGATTTATTCCAGCACTTTACTATAGAATTGAGGAAGAAAATGTTGATGTTTAGTTGCTGTATTATGACACACAATGATGACAGTGAGACATCCCCCAAGAAACTCGAAGGTGATTCTCCTCTGAAAACTATTGATTTAAAGTATGTATTTGCAAAGATACCTGCAAGAGATAGGGTATCACTTACTCTGACATGACCAAACGTGTTTGCTACTTAAAGAAAGGAAGTATTTTTACGTAAGGGAATTAGTAAGATTGGGTGGGGGAGAATAATAAAGAGATAAACATTAGCAATTGCCAAGGGAGACAGATCTTTAGTAGTAGCCCTGAAGGCATTTTCCTCCAAAATTGAAGGATGATGCTTCATTATAGAGGGACTACATTGGACTACCTAACAGAGGTGTTGTAAAATATTCTGAATCATTTAAGTCAGATTGTTTTCACTCCAACCTCAGCAAAGAACCTTCTTACTGTAATTTGTCTCCCCATAGATCTGCTTAAAAGGAAAGATTGTGCTAGTTACACCATTGCAATTATTTCAGTCCATGCGACAGCACTATGCCTCATTGTAAATAAATAGATTGGCATTCTGATTTTATAGGCCAGGCTTTCAAGCTTGGTTGATGAGAGCCTGCCGCTTGGAAACAGAATCGTTCCGTGTGTGCTAACAAAGCCAGTTTTTATTGCCTCCCTGCCTGAGAACGAGGCTTGGACCTTGATTTATTCATACTGGCTCTGACCAACCTTGAGAGACATCTAGACTGTTTACTCATTAATACTGGCTGCGCTGCTTTCCTTTATGAAATGTCTATAAAGATGAAGATCGAGGTGGTATTGAAGAAAAAGGTACTTTGTTATCCTTAGGATAGTAGGAGCTAATGTAAGAAGCTAACGGAGAAGTTCTGGAATTCAAAAATGTGGTATGATGCTGATGTTAATTATGAAATAATGTAGATGAAAGGCATTTTAAAACTGTCAAGTATTATGTAACTGTTTGTTAAAGATACAGTTCCATATCTAATTTAATCGGATGAGCAACATCACAATGTATTTTAATGGCATTTAAGTTGACCAGGTAGTAAGAACAGTGACAGTGATAATAATCACCGACAGTTGTTGTGAACATCCTTTGTCAGGCACTGTTGGGTATAACTCAAAGATAGCTCATTCACTACTCAAAGAACCAGTGAGCCAGGTACTATGTTAGCCTCGTTTTACAGATAAGGAAGTGAAGCCCAAAAAGGTTAAGTAACTTTCCCAAGATCACACTTCATAAATAGTGGACTCAGGATTTGAACCCAGGCAGGCAGGCTCCAGACCCAGAGCTCTTAACCACTAAGTAAAACTATGCATGGTGTTTATTAATATAATGAAATAAAATGTTAAAAAGATGGTTGTATAATTTTTTTGAATTCTCATATATGTATGTGGTCCTATTCAGAGATAGAAAGCTCTTTTTGCCTCAAGTACTAAAATTTTTAGTAAACCTTTGTAAGATGTTCATTTACCTGGGAAACAGAAGCAAGCGGCATTCCAGAGTGGACAATAACAGTTTAACATACTTCCAGCTATAATATTCATCACCATAGTAACAATATATAGTAATATACTATATATTGTTTAGTAACAATATACAGTACTATATTTTTTTAAGTCATATCATTACTTATTACTACTTGAAGACCAGATTTTGTTATTGACACTAATTATCCCTCCTCCATTTATCTGTCATTCTCTCAAGTATTTCACTTTAGGTACATCTCTCAATAACAGCAGAGCCCCAAATTTCAAATGCCTTTCTTATAATTCTTTCATTATACAGGGCATTAGTATTTTATTCTTCATTTCTCAGAACTCAAGGTTTTCTTTGTGTCAGTTTTTGCTCTCCAGAAATACACTGGCATTTTGTTCTTAAGGCCTGCTAATTCAATGAGGCTGTAAATTCAATGAAGATGTCCTCCGAATGCCATTGTTAATCCCATTAGTTTCCCACAGGCTAACCTTGCAGGAGCAGCAGAAGATTCCATGTTGAAAGGGACAGTTCATTTCTGTTCACTCTGTTATTGGAGATTTTTCAAAATAAAAGTCTTCTCATGTTACAAGTGGCAATTGCTTTTTCAGGGAAATTGTTTCAAAAACACATATGTAAATATGCCATAAATTATAGTGAACTTCACATGTGACTGCTATAATTGAATGCATAATGGATTTAGATGGTTTGGCTATATCAAATGAACTAATCCTGTGAATTCAAGAAGATTCTTTAATGTGTTTGTGCTTCAAGGGCAATCTTCCCAATACCCACTGTCCCCTGTGGTAACCCCAGTGCTACTAAAGAACAGTTTAGTTGCCTTCATCATAGAATTGTTCAAATTTAGAGTGTGCAGCTCATGGGAAATTGTTGGGTAGGTATTGGTTGGCTCCATGGTCTTGCATATGAAAAAGCGATGTACAGAGAAATAGTTTTCTCTGAGTATTTCTCTGACTTTTATACTCATAACATAAGTATTTCTGACTACCTATTCAAACAGAACATGTCAGTAAACATGACTGTATGGCATATAGCTCTTAGTTAAAAGGTAAACACATATTATTAAGTAAATGGATATATAGATGTCTTAATGGTAAATGGCATTTTAAAAGTAAATCCACATTACATGCTTAAAACAAGTATTTATTTGCAAATCACACTATTAAATACTGTGAAAGAAAAAAAGTGAAGAAAAAGTAGATTGCAGACTCTTTATGCTTAGTGGTTTATAACAATTTCTAACCTAGTCTTCAATGGAATGAACCCTACATGTAGATTGCTACTTGCCTGTAATTACAAGCAACATGCCAACGTATGCAAGTTAATATGCCAAGACTTAACTGGGAAAAGAAAACAATTAGGGAGTGATCGGAACGCAGTGTGATTTATCTGGAAAGACATGATGGAGGAGGTGATTTTAATAGCTGAGGATATTCCCAGAGAGTAAGGGTTTTCAACCCTGAGTATTAGAATAACCTGGGGAAAATTTTAAACCTAACTATGGCTTTGCCCAACCCCCAGAATATTATCAAGTTTAAAATCACCCCAGGAGAGTCTAACATGCAGACAGGGCTAAGAACCTTTGATATAATAAGTCACTGTAGGTGGGACCTTATTGCCAGGTCTGTTATTGACGTGAAAAGGGGAGGAGTTTGCATAGATGACCTCTCCAGCTCCTCCTTCCGCTAGAATTCCATGACACTCATTTTCAGTCAGAGGGAGAAGTTGACAGGTTGTGAGTGGGATTGACAAATGGGTTGAATTGGGTGGAGCAGATGCCTTGGTGGGAAAAAAAAATAAAAGATGATCCTAGAGAGATGTGGTAGGTAATCACTGGGTAGCATAGCTTAAACGCTAAATTGATGATTACAGGTTTCAGATTATGGGATTTTTGCCATGGAATGCCCTTTGAAATGATGTATTTCAGGTTAATTTTCAATGCAGCTGTCCCTTCTCAGTGTTACCAGCTGATCTATAGAATCAGCATAACCAGGTTATTCAGCCTGTTGGAACATTTTAAAGTAGGACAACTACCACAGAGAAAATAGAGAGCCTTCATAAACATTGGAGTTAAAAGACTTTGTGTATTTAAAATGTTTATAAAATATTATTTTAATAGCAACATGTACAGAATAAACTGAAAAGTTACCAAAGCTGGAGACAGATGGTGAGCTTTAAATAGAATTGGAGTCTGTAGTTACCTTGTAACTTGGTAAAAATGTTGTGTATGATATTAATTTATATCAGGAAGCTGAAACCTTAGACAGATTAGATAATAGTAAGTCATATTTTTATTTATAGATATGTTAATTCAAGGGACAAACATCTAACATGTTTATGGTATGATATACCAACTGGTTTAAACAAAGAAGTTTGAACAAAAAAAAATCAGGTAAAAAGTTATTCATGTGTATAAGCTTTTCAAATAAACCTCATGTCTAAAGTACTAATTTTTTTTCTCATTTTCTTTTTCAGACTTTTATAGTATTGAATAAAGGGAAGGCAATTTTCCGATTCAGTGCCACCTCTGCCTTGTATATTTTAACTCCGCTCAACCCTGTTAGAAAAATTGCTATTAAGATTTTGGTACATTCATATCCTTTTCATGTAAACTGTCTAAATGTTGCTTCTAGTGGTTGATTTTATACAAAATATCATTCTTTCTTTTAAAATATATATAAAATTTCTTTTAGATTAATGGTAATGTTGCTGTTTAACTTGTTCTTATTCTCTGCTACTTATAACAAAATTATTATAGAATCACTATTCTATTTATAGAATATTATAGGATGACTATTGTATTATAGAATGATACTAGAAGTAAAAATGCAACTATGATAGTAAATATGTAAATGAAACACAGCTTATAGTAGGAACAGCAGCAAAGCTTCACATTTTTATTAACCTCAATTAGACCATATATAACCATTGCTAAAGAAATATAGTATTATTATCTACATTACTAAATGTTCAAACTTTTTTGCCTTAATTGGTTCTGTATCTTCAGCACCTGGGTCCATCTTTCCTTTCTTCCTTCTTTCCTTCCTTCCTTTCCTTCTTTCCTTCTTTTCTGCCTTCAGGAAATATTTATTAAACTACTATGTACATATGTATCTAATTGATAATATACATATGTAAAAATCATTAAACTTAAAACTAGTTATAATGATCATCAAAAAGTATATGGAAAATGACAGAAAAGGTGTGAATTTCAAGATAATTCTCAAATAAATAATGACAGAATAGAAGGTGATCTTCTGAGGAAGTGTTCAAGAATGGGCATTTTATATAGGCAGATTCAAAATAGGCTTATATAAAAACAAAAAGAGAGACAAAAGACTGGTTATCCTAGAGATAGGGCAAATAGAATGATACTCTTTTGAGATACATTTGAATTCTCTCCTTCAATGGTTTGATATTGGAAAGTATTCATATTTTCAAATAAAAGATTTACCTCAAAATAATCTTAAGCTTTCTTAAAGTGAAGTCTGGACTGAGATCCTACAGCAAAATTATTTCACTAATTCTCAGGAAGATTTCAAAATTGTTTTTATCTGTTTAGTCACTATCAGGCCACCAGAGTACCTCATTACAGTGGAATACTTAATGAGTACTTAATCAGTGTAACCCTTGAATCCACCAGGCTATCCATTCTCGGGCTTTTTATTTTGTGTTCATTAACAGTTTTTCAGTCAGTGAATATTTTAAATTATATCTGAGATACCAACTTTTACACTTGTATTATTCTGTAAATTTACTAAAGAATGTTAATTTCCCCTTGCAGTGCAATTTCATGAAACTCATTGGAATACAAAATTCCCATTTACTTCAAATAGAGATCTCTTTCTATTAAATTCAGTTTTGTGAGGAAAGAATGTAAAATGAAAAAAGAGTGGACCAAGAATATATGACAGATTTTGAAGTTCCTTATTATTTTTGCCATTGTTTTAAAACAAATAAGATTAATTTCACAGATAATTTGTGTTGGTAATTTTTTTATGTGTGTGTTGGGTCATTTGTAAATGGCCTTGATAATGTACTAGCATTTATTCCTTAACTAATCTACTTTATTCAGCATGCTTATCATGTGCACTATTTTGACCAACTGTGTATTTATGACCTTGAGTAACCCTCCAGACTGGACAAAGAATGTAGAGTAAGTAAGAATGACGTCTTGCAATGAGAAATGCACACTCAAATTTTCTAGCAATCTCCTTATGGTATGGTCTGACTTATGGTTTTCACTTTTTGAATTCAGGCTATCCACTTCTATGAAAAAGTTGTTTTCATAATATGAAAGAAGACAAGGGAAGTTCTTTGGGGGGTGGGTGGGGATTTCTTCTATGAGGCAAGTGTATTTTTCCAACAGATTCAAGATAGTATCTATTTAAGAAAGGCTATAAATAGTATACACTAGCTGGTAAACTAAACCAAGCATTTAGCATAAAAGTTAATATTCAATCACAGTTATGTATTTTAGATAAAAAACAATGACCATTAGAGTAATTTGATGAATAAAATTATTTTATTCTAGTATATTCTATTATTGTTATATTCTGATGAAATAGGTTTAGGTGTTTAGCTCTATATTATTACAGTAGGCATTTTGGTTATATGTTATATTTAGGAAAAATAAATTTAGGTATTTAAGTTACTTAGATGTTTGGTTATATTTAGACATATAGTTTATTTAGACAGGGCATGTGTGCTAAAACACCACAGATGTGTTCCATAAAAGAAATAAAACATCTTTGAAAAATCATGTTCAAAAAATAACAAGGCTTAAGGGAAAAGCATCATAAAGGGAAGATCTCTCAAAATTTATGAAACTTTGTAATTAGAACACTAATTAAAACAATAATAATCCCAATAAAAAGATCCTGGTCCAGGTAAATCTCTCTAGACATTTGTACCTAAAATCATGGCTGGCAATTCCTTTGCAATCTCAGTCCCTGGGCTTCAGCCTTTTTCCCTTGATATGGAAACCCTAGAATGTCATCATGATAAAACATTTGATTCAATATTTTAATACAGAGGCACCATAGTTCTTGGGCATGTTAAACTAGCCCCTGTTTACACTAAAGAAGGCACGTCTGTCAATTTTCCACTTTAGTATTAAGGTCTTCTTTCATTGCTAATGATAATCTAAAGTGTGGGAAAAAGACACCCCTGATTGTTTCAAAACTATAACTGTATATACCAGAGAAAACTGTGCATTAACTAACACAATTTCTGTATTATAAAATTATTCTCTAATTTATCAGTCATATATGAGGTTATTCATGATAAAGAAACATGTGGGGGTTTGTGTGTGTGTGTGTGTGTGTGTGTGTGTGTGTGTGTGTGTGAAACAGGGGGTTGTTTAGGTTTTATGGGCTGTTTATGTATAGTATAGTACAATAATTAGGCATTTTGTTTAGTGAAAAAAAATTTAGTGTGATCTTTTTATTGTTATATTTTTAAATGTAACGTCTGATGGGAGATAAGTCATGATAAATACTGCCACTTTCATTTCTAAGAATTTTTATAGATTTCTAGGAACATTTATTGCACCATCCTAAGCTATCATTTGCCAGTGATTTTGAAGATTTTTTTGTTTAATAGTAGCTTGGAAATGCTCCCTAGAAATCATGTCAGTAAAGAATCCAGTGCTTATATTGAAGCAAGCCATTTAACAAAATTCTCAGTTACCACTTATGATTTGGAGGTTAACAAATAGACACACCTATATAAAACTATTCTGTATGTACTTTTCCCAACAAAAATTATTGTAGCATTTAATTATGTATACTTATCTCTCATTTGTGTATCATTTTTAAAAGATAGGTAAAGGGGATACCTGAACATTATTACTTGAATTTGCAGGTCTCTCTGTGTAAAGTCATTTTTAGAGTTGACTATATCGATTATGAAAATAGTCATAGCCTTGCAAAAGTTTTTGACCTACATCTTTCATTTGGGAAACTTTTCACAAGGCTCCTGATCAATTATCTCTAGTCACTTGACAGCAAGGCAGCAAGAAAGCAAGCAAACTATTAATGGTTACAGAAAAAAACAAAACAAACAAACAAACAAACAAACAAAAACACCCAAAATCCAATGAAAAGAAGACTCAGTTTGTTACCCTGCAAAAGGTCCGGCTGCTACCTGCAGAAAAGCCAGAACTCGAGAGGCGGAGTTGGTGGAAAGGAAAGCAGGTTTTATTCCAAAATGCCAGCATTAAGGGAAGACAGTGGACTTCCTGTCACAAAAACTGCCTTCCTGCTTTTAATATCATTGAAAGGTTTTATAGACACACAAGGATGGGTAGAATAAAGGAAGGAGAATCTGGCCAGGCAACTTCAGGAAAAAGCACTTCCTAGAGGCTGGTCTGCCCCTTGGTCAGGAACGAACCTCATACAGATGCCAAAAAACCCTCTCAAGTTACTGGGCCAGGTGTGCATACTGGTCCAAAGTAAACAGAACCATTGGGACTGGTATGCGTAGTAAATGTACAGTCATCGAGGTTTGGTGGAAGGGGAGGGAAGAAAAGAAAGGAAAAAAAACTTTCGAAAAGTCCCAAGCCAAACCACTGTCAAATCAAATTACACCAGAAGTTTAAATTTCAAGAATAGAAGCTATAGGGTCACCGTTACAAGTTCACACATGAACACAGAAGTCATGGAGAGCAGAAACAGTCCCTATACAAAGAGGCGGCATACACAGATATGGCCTAAGGACCAAATTGTATAGTGCAGTTCACAGTATATAAGGCAAGGCACTTCCATAGACATAATTACAGGGGAAAAAAAAAACACAAAACCTCATGACAGGGACACAATCAACAGGATGATTAGGCGCCTAGTGGGCACAGAGCCAAGAAAGATCCGGTCTTGATTCTCACTTACCTGTTCAAATTAAGTTTGCTAATAGGCACTTCTGAACACCTGTTCTGTACAAAGCTCTGTCTCAGATGTTAAGCTCTAGGATTCTCTTCCTTGCATAGCTATCTACACTCACCACACACTCCAAAAGTCCTAACAACGTGTCTTCCTTTTGCAAAAAAAAAAAGAAAACAAAAAAGAATAGAAGTGGGGCCTTTAATCTTATTCCTAGTAACTCTGCAGATTACTTAGAATTGTATAAGCATTGACCATAGGACACTAACAATTGATATGATCAATAGAACATAATGTGAGCTGGCTCTTATGGCCTTTTTCAAGGCCAGCTATCTCTCCAAATGTCGCGGTGATTATGTGTAATACAAAGCCCCAAGCTAAAACACAAGTAAACATAAGCTTGACATTGTAAATTATATCTATAGCTACTTCCTAAGAAGTAAAGATAGCAATTATACATATTCCTTATGAAATCAACTGAATTGATTAAAAAGGAGAAGGAATATTCTTAGGAAACCTAGGTGTGAAGATTTCTCCACACGTTTTCCTCTGAGTTCTTTGTTTCTCATGTGAAAAAAAAATCTTCTACTGAAAATAATGCAAAAATAGCACTCCTAAATTTTTTCATATATAAAATTCCAGTAGGCTGGAAAATATAATGAATTTTAATAAGAGTAAATCATATCTTTGTGGCTTGAGTGAAATAATCTGAAGAATAAACTTAAATTGTACTTTTAAAAAGAACATAGTGTTGAAAATCAAGTACTTCAACTATTTTTGGAAGAAACAGAAATAACCTACATTGTCAACACTCAAAGGAAGGACTGGAAATGCGCTACTATATCAAACAGCAAACAGAAAGTCTTTCACCAGTTTGGAGGCTGGGAATTTTAATTTGAGCATGTTTGAATGATTCGGTCCAACTACGAAGAGATAGTAGCTCATGCAAGGTTAGTTTCAGGAATTTTGCTTCTCCCTGAATTTTGGTAATTGTGTACACGCACCTACACACACACACACACACACACACACACACACACACACACACACACTAGGTGCTCCAAAAAAATGTATATAAGTGGACACTTTGGTCAACGTTGCTCAAGCAGTAGTTCGCCGTAATCAGAAGTGTCTGGAC
>NW_017732101.1:567263-577938 GCF_001890085.2 Hipposideros armiger | reverse complement strand
AATTTATTTGTGTGTGTGTGTGTGTGTGTGTGTGTGTGTGTGTGTGTGTGTGTACATAGAGCAGCAGCTTTATAACTCTATGCCTGGCTCTTAAGGATGCAAAAAAGGAATTATATTTTCTAGATTAGACATGTAAACTACCCCTAAGAATAATTCTAATCATTAAAAAATTTGAAATAAATATTTTATTGTAAGTAAATGAATCTAAGAAATGTTACCTTTAGAGCTGTGCTATCCAGTGGGAAAGACACCAGACACATGTGGCTATTGAAACTTAAAATTTGGCTAGTCTTAACTGCTGAAATGATGTTTTAGATGTATTGGTTTAAATAAAATATAATATGAAAATTAAGTTCACTTGTCCCTTCTTACTTTTTTATTTTGCTACTAGAAATTTGAAAGCTACATATATAGCTTATGTTATATATCAATCAGACAGCGTTGTTCTAGAGGGTCAAGTTTGATTATCCGTAAAACACATGAAACTTATTCTACAACCTCAATAGTAAGCAAGATCATATTCTTTGGGGAAGATATTATCTCTTCAGTTTAACATTTTAATCAGACTTATAGGATTAATGAAACTAAGAGGTTCTTAGGTAAGTGAAAATAAGGAACAATATTTTAGTGAATTGAAAAGCCACAAAAGGATAGGGTTTGTTATCTTTAAAAATGTCTATTTTAACAGTTTAAACAGAATTGTTCATTTTCATTTGGATGCTTTTCCTAGGTACACATTCACTGGAATCTATACCTTTGAGTCACTTATAAAAATCTTGGCCAGAGGATTTTGCTTAGAAGATTTTACATTCCTTCGTGATCCATGGAACTGGTTGGATTTCAGTGTCATTGTGATGGCGTGAGTATTTTTGAAAAATTGTTAAGCTCAAAGGAATGACAACAGTCATAGCATAAATCAGGTTGTTGCAACATATTTTAAATGTAGAGTTTATTAGCCAAATTAACTATATGCCCCATATATTTTGAGAATACATATTAGAATACATATTGCAAGGTAAATTTATCTGGTAAATGAGCAATAAATGAAATTACTTTCATGTGATATAGTCTTCCACTTCATCAAAATGAAGTTATTCATTGATTATAATTTAACACCACCACTGTACTTTGATTAGTTTTGCAAACAAACTTGTTCACATTCATGAAAATTACAGTGAAATAAAGCAAAATAATTTTATTCCTTAAAAGCACTTTTTAGCATATGGCACCCTGAGGTCTACAGAAATTCCATTTGTTAAACTCAAGGGGCTTTATATGCCCAACCCAGCATGCATTCTTGATTTAGTATAGACTTTGCCAAAACTATCAGTAACTCTGATTTAATTCTACAGGTATGTAACAGAATTTGTAAGCCTAGGCAATGTTTCAGCTCTTCGAACTTTCAGAGTCTTGAGAGCTCTGAAAACTATTTCTGTAATCCCAGGTAAGAAGAAACTGGTGTAAGATGGTAGGCCCCTTATATCTTCAACTTTTCTTGTGTGTTGTTGTGTTTGTGTGTGAACTCCCTATTACAGATATGTGACAGAGTTTGTGGACCTGGGCAATGTCTCAGCGTTGAGAACATTCAGAGTTCTCCGAGCATTGAAAACAATTTCAGTCATTCCAGGTGAGAGCTAGGTTAAACACCAAGGCTGACTAAATATACTGTAATGATATTGAGGTTCAAATCGCACTTATAACATTAACCTTGCTGCTCATCATCCTTGTTGCTTCTCATCTTTAAGAATGCCAAAAGATGTGTCAATGCAGTTCAGTTCCTAAAATTTTAGAAATTACATATTTATTTATCAAGTCAGCCTTTGAGTTTAACAGAGAATTGCACGTGTATAAAAAATATCAGTTTTGCTCTCTCCCTCTATTTTTCCTTTTATGATGTAAAGTTTTCTCTTTTACATTCTTAAAGCTTTGCTGCCATGGCTTTACTAACTGATTTGGAGTTTACCATTCACTGCAGATCTGTTTGAAAATGGATCTTCTTTTATAAAAGAGAAAAGATTATTATTAAACGGCATGCACATGGCATGGGAAATTCATCATTTTAAAATTCTTTTCTCTTCTAAATCACTGCTACTGGGAGGCTAGTATAAAGAAGGGGTTGGAGGGAAATAGAATCACGAAACACAAAATCTGAAATGAAAAGCAACTGCAAGCTTGTCTTTACATGTTTATGGCAGCATGTAAAACTACACACACACAAAGCTTTCCTGCCTAGATAGTTACACTTTCATTTTTCACATCCAAAAAGCACACTGTTCATAAATAAAATCTGCTCTTCATCCATTGCTCAAACCATCTGGCTGCCCATAAAGCTTTGATGTCTAAACGGCCAAGCAAATATCTGTGGGAAAAGAGAACGTATATGACTATTAAGAAGACACTGTGGCTATGGCACTCTTCCTCAGCTGACACATCGTTCTCTCTCCTTAGGTTTAAAGACCATTGTGGGAGCCTTGATCCAGTCTGTGAAGAAGCTCTCAGATGTCATGATCCTGACTGTGTTCTGTCTGAGCGTGTTTGCTCTAATTGGTCTGCAGCTCTTCATGGGCAACCTGCGGAATAAATGCTTACAATGGCCCCCAAGCGATTCTGCTTTTGAAAGCAGCACCACTTCCTTTTTTAATGGCACAATGGATTCAAATGGGACATTTGTTAATGTAACAATGAGCACATTTAACTGGAAAGATTACATTGAAGATGACAGTAAGAAATATTGCTACATTGTTTAACCTTAGCTGTTAATGAATGAGTTTTCAGCTATAAATAGTTGAGGCTGTGGGTGTGAAGCCATCTTTGTAAATATAATTTATTGGTGTCCATGTTGGACATAACTGAGATAGCCAAACTCTCATTTATTCCTAATGTTAACAAAATTGATATGAAATGAAATAGTTTATTCTTTATATTAACAGGTCACTTTTATGTTTTGGATGGACAAAATGACCCTTTACTCTGTGGAAATGGCTCAGATGCAGGGTAAGGAACAACTTTTTTTTAAAGATATAGACCACTTTGAAAAAAAGCAGATAAAAGAAAAATATATAAGAATAGTGTTACATGTATATAACAAAGAGTGGTGCTGTCTACCTAGGAAGTACCTTATCTGTCTTACTGCATTGCTATTAGTTCTAAACTCACAGCCATTAAAATCATCCTTTTGGGTGAAGACCTTTTCTGTGAAGTTTCACAGTTAAGATGTACTTGAATTATTGCTCCAAAATGTGAAGGCTTATAGTCTGTCTTTTCTGTAAACTTATCAGAGCTGTTTACGAAATACAGGGAAGGAAATACAAAATGGGCATGTTTTAGTCGGTGTTGGTATATGTTGATGGGATGTTTTGCTGGAAAAAGATCCAGATTATAAGGTGGTCTTCAGGATACAAGTCCATTTGGGAAACTGCTTTAAGAGACTTAATATTCTTGAAATAGCATGACCCCCGGTGTACAAAGAACCCACAGTGCAGATTTGTGTCAAAGGCATGTTCAAGTCTGAGACTGCATACTACACAGTTCTTTTTGGTCTCATTCTACAATAACAGATGCTGTAATATCTTAATCACCCTGATAGTCTCATACTTAACATATTTTCCCAAGAATATTATAAATTCATTTTAAGTCAGGGTAGAGGGTAAATTTTTTAGACACCAAGGGATAGCAATAGTAAGTGACTCTTAGACCACAGAACTTACAAAGAACATATTCTGCAAATTAAAAACTGGTTTGGATATAACATCTAACAGTGTTACTGAAAACATATACCAGTCATAGAGGTGGAGCAGAGGGGAGGATTTTTTCCCCCTATTAGTTTCCCTAACCTTTGCTATGAGAATATAGTGAATAAGAGCATAGGTTCTAGAGTTCATAATACCTGGCTTCAAATCCTAACTCCACCATTGAAAAATTCTGTTACCTTGGAAAAGAGCCTTCAGTTCTCTGTATTTGAGCTTACTTATTTCTAAAATGGGGAGAGTAATATCACCTCTCTCTAAGGGTTGTGATGGTGATGAATTAGTTAATATACATAAAGCACTTGGGCTAATCCCTGGTCCATCATAAGTATTTATTGCATGTTACCTATTATTTCTTATTACTATATTATGGTTAATGTAAAAGACTAGGTAACATTTTGGATAAGGTTGCTTAATACATGCCTAATCCCTATTAAATAATAATAATCACTTCCCTTTATTGAGTACCTACCATGGGTTAGGTAATTTACATGGTAAAATTGATAGCTGCTCTATTGTTAAATGTCTGGCACAACTCTAAGACTATCTCCCCAATTTTAAGACTTCTTATGAGGATACAGTAATCAAGATAGCATGGTACTTGAAAAATAGACATAGAGATCAATGGAAAATTACAGAAAGCAAGAAAAGAGAGAGAGAGAGAGAGAGAGAGAGAGAGAGGGAGATGTACAAATGTAGTCAACTAATTTTTGACAAAGAAGAAAATGTAATTCAAGGAAAGTTTTCAACAAGTGGTGAAGGAACAATTGGAGATCTATATGCAAAAAAATGAACCTAGATATAGATCTTACACCTTACACAAAAATTAACTCAAAATCAATCATAGACCTAAATGTAAAATACAAAACTACAAAAATTCTTTAAGAAAATATAGGCTAAAACCTACATACACAACTTTGGATTTGGTTATGAGTTTTAAAAGTAACACCAATAGCACAATCCATGAAAGAAAAAGATGGCAAGTTGGGTTTTATTAAAAGTTTCTGCTTTGTAAAGACGCTATAATGTGAATAAAAAGACAAACCATAGATTGGGAGAAAATACTGCAAAATGCATGTCTGATAAAGAACCTGTATCCAAAATCTACAAAGTACTCAAAACTCAACAGAAAGAATACAAATAACTCAATTTAAAAATTGGCAAAAAAATCTGAACAGACACATTACGGAAGAATATATACAGATGGCTAATATGGATATGTAAAATGCTCAACATCACTTGTCATTAGGGAATGGAAAATTAAAACAGCAACGAGTTACTACTATACACTTGTTAGAATGGCTAAATCCAAAATAACCTGACAATAACAACTGCTTATGAGGATGCAGAACAATAGGAACTCTCATTCGTTGCCAGTAGGAATGCAAAATAGTATAGTCACTTCGGAAGACAGTTTTTTACAAAAAAACAAAAAACCACAGTCTTACCATACAATTGTCCTGATAGGTATTTAGCCAATTAATTTGAAAATTTGTGTCCACAAAAAAACCTGCATGTGAATATTTATAGCAGCTGTATTCATAAGGAGAAACTGGAAGCAATCAAGATGTCCTTCAATATGTGAATGGATAAACAAACTGTGGTATACTCATAGAATGAAATATTATTCAGTGTTAAAAAGAAATGAGCTACCGAGCTATAAAAAGACATTGATGAGCCTTAAATTTATATTAATATCTGAAAAAAGCCAATACGAAAAAACTAGGATCTCACTTTGTCACTTTGTGAGGGGTGAAACGGAAAACTATTGCATTGTTTTGTACACCTGAAACTAAAACAACAAACAAAAACTGTCAAGGTCATCAAACACAAGGATAGTCAGAGAAACTGTCACTGCCAAGAGAAGCCTACAGAGTGGCTTAAATGGAATGCGGTGTCCTGGGTGGGGACTTGGGACATAAAGAGGATGTTAGGGAAAAACTGAGGAAATCTGAAGAAAGTATGGACTTTGCTTTATAATAATATATCAATAGTGATTGAAATGTACTATACCAACATAAGATGTTAATAATATGGAAAACTGGGCCTGGGATATGGGGGAAACCTGTACTCTTTGCAATTTTTATGTAAATCTAACACTGTTCTAAAATATAATTTTTATTTTAGAAAATTCTACAGGACTGGTTAATGAAGTAGCTCATTAAGTGGTTCCCTCTCCTTTGGCTGTTTTCCGTGTTTTCATTTTTAATTGCTGGTTCTTGCCACTCTGTAAAGAGTAGGATATTGAGGTGTCAGAGACAGACGTGTGTGATCGCTACCTCTCTGCCATCCTAAATGTCTACAAATCTGACTCCTTTGCACCTAACTTTCTGTTGGTTTTCCTAACAAACTTCATCTGATAACAATTTCACTGTGAGCAATTATCTGAAGTGTTCTGGAAATGAAGGGCAAGAAAATTCATCATAGACAGCAACTTTGAGTTTTGACAACTCCTATAAATCAACATTGACTGAAATAGCAACATAATTCCTATGCTGACCCTAGCTCCATTTTGCTCTTACAGCCAGTGTCCAGAAGGATACATCTGTGTAAAGGCTGGAAGAAACCCCAACTATGGCTACACAAGCTTTGACACCTTTAGCTGGGCTTTCTTGTCTCTATTTCGACTCATGACTCAAGACTACTGGGAGAACCTTTACCAGTTGGTAAGTGTCTTAGTCCACTTGGGCTGCCATAACAAAATACAACAATAGCTTATAAATAACAGAAAGTTACTGCTTACAGTTCTGGAGGTTGGGAAGCCCAAAATCATGACACCAACATGATCACATTCTGACCAGAACCCTCTTCCTGGTTCACAACTGATAAGTTCTCACTGGGTCATCACCTGGTGGGAGGGACAAAGGTTCTCAGTGGAGGCTCCTTGTTATACACTACTACCGTTCATGAGGGCTCCACTCTCATGACCTAAGCACTTCGCAAAAGCCCCACCTCCTACCACCATCACAGTGGGCATTAGGATTTCAACATATGAATTTTGCAGGGACACAGCATTCAAGACATAGCAGAAAGGTTCAAATTAGCATGCATGGGGATTAATTTTATGAACACACATGAAATGACAAATATGGATACTTGTTTACAACACTCTAGAATACAGAGGAGGGTCCTATATAAAGTAAGTGTGCCTACAATCCCGATTGTTCATTCAGTCAGTACGTGAAAGGCATTCTCCTAGGGTCTGTGGAGGATGCAAAGAATGTTCATGACTGAGTTTAAAATCGAATTGTAAATATAAAAAGAAACATGTGAAAAGATTTAAAAAATCAATTATATAAAGTTTTAAATTAGACCTATGATTAAGTGGGGCTAGAAGAACGAGAAGGAAGATGTCTCTAGATGGTGTAGAGAGTAGGCTGCAACGGAAGTGGAACTCCACTGAATATCACTTGTAATATTGTCCTGCATTACAGACTCTAAGAAATACATTTTAATGGAGATTAAATATATATCTAATATATACTAATTTGAAATGTGTGTGCTTATCTCAAATGACTCTACAGTCAAGCCTCAGATAATTTATTTGTGTGTGTGTGTGTGTGTGTGTGTGCATGCACGTGTGTGCACACATGTGTATTTAAAAAAAAATCTTGGTCAAAATACATTGAATGCTATAAAGCATTCATCTCCTGACTATCTAATTATAGTAATCAGATCTTTATTGACAATATATAAAATACTGATAAAATGATCCCTTTTTCCCCCTAGACGTTACGTGCTGCTGGAAAAACCTACATGACATTTTTTGTCCTGGTGATTTTCTTGGGCTCTTTTTATTTGGTGAATTTGATCCTGGCAGTAGTGGCCATGGCCTATGAGGAACAGAATCAGGCAACACTCGAGGAGGCGGAACAGAAAGAGGCTGAATTTCAGCAAATGCTTGAACAGCTTAAAAAGCAACAGGAAGAAGCTCAGGTACTGAGTGATAAGCACATTTTTATTATTATTGTTATTGTTTTAAGTAAGAATATTTTTGTACAATAGAAGTCAAAAAGGTACTGGCTTTTCATTTGGTATACAGGGATTCTTATTAGAAAAGAGAAAATAATTCACCTCAAATTATTTCTGAAGATGGAATAAAGAAACTTTTTAGATATTATATTGTATATAAGACAATTAGATGAAGTAGAAAACACATTTGAGATAAGGTTAACTATGCAATTGTCTAATAAAACCTGAGGGGGAAATCTGATTTTCAGTTAACATGAAAAAGATACATAATTGTTATTTCCAACCATTGTGTTTCACTCCTAATTATAACATTTGAGGTTGTCTTCTGAAGTTAATATATCTCAAATCAACAAGAAAGCTTTATGTATATCTACTCTTAACCGTTCTTGGAGTTTCTGTAGCACAAAAGGTGTTTGCTGTGGCCCCTATCAGGATATCAGAAAGGCATTTACCTGCTATTACGTACCAACTTAAATTCTCAATATTAAAGGCTGTTTGGGCTCGGCGCATGGTGAATGGGGCATTTATGTCTTGAGGAGAAGAGACATAAAAACAGTATTTAATTAAAAGGAACAAAACATAAACTGAAAGGTGAAAATCATGCAAAGACACAGTGAGATCTAATTTATGTCAGAGAGAGTTATAGTTGCCTCAAATACATCTTTGCCAACATTTGGTACAGTCAGTCATATTAGCCATTCTACTAAGCATCTCATTGCTGTTTTGTTTTGCATTTTTTTAATGACTGATGATGTTGAGTATCTTTTCATGGTCTCACTTTCTATATATACAGCTTCTATCTTGAAGTGGGTGTTCAAATCTTTTGTCTATTATATTAGCTGAGCTATTTGTTTTTGTAATTACTGAGTTTTGAGTAGTCTTCATATACGCATATTCTGGGAATAAGTCTTTTACTCCTTTGTGATATATATGATTTGCAAATATTTTCTCCCAGTCTGTAACCTGTCTTTTTATTCTCCTAACAGTATATATTTTTTAAGGTAAAAGTTTTTAATTTTGATGAAGTAAAGTTTATCAAGATTTTTTGTTTGTTTGATCATACTTTTGGTTTTGTATCTAAGAAAATTTTGCCAAATCGACATCACAAAATTTTTTTTTCCTATTTCTCCTTTGAGAAGTTCAAAGTGTTGTGTTTTATATTTAGATCAATCACCCTTTTTTTTTTTAAGATTTTTATTGGGGAATTGGGGGAAGGGGAACAGACAACTTGCTGTCCTTTTGTTCTTCAGTCTAGTTGTGGAGGACATTGCTTCACTGGCCCAAGTTGGTACCATCATTGTGCTCTTCCCGGGTGAGGCAGATCAGTCACCAGCTTCTGGACGGCACTCACGCTGGCTGCTGACCACTCACGCTGGCTGCTGGCTACACACGGTATAGCCCCTGGCAGCCCACTGCCGCAGGGGCTGCAGCCTATGCCGTCGCTGGCAACTCACAGCAGCCCAGCTCCAGGTTGAGCTGTTGTTCAGCATCTTAGCTGTGGAGGGCAGTGTCACTGGCCCTCATATGTGGGATCCGAACCGGGGCCCTCTGGCGTTCCAAGCCATCTCTTAACCACGGCACCACTCGGCCGGCCCCAAAATCAATCACCCATTTTAAGTTAAGTTTTGTGTAAAAAGCGATTTATGTGTTGAGATTTTTTTTCAAAGATTTTTTTAAATATAGCTATCTAATTATTCCAGCACTATTTGTTGAACAAAATATCCTTTCTCCACTACCTCCCCTTTGAACCTTTGTCAAAAATCAGTTGTCCATATGTGAGTGGGTCTATTTCTGGATTCTATTCTGCTAAATTGATCTATTTGTCTCTTTTTACACCAATACCACACTCCCTAATTACTGTAGCTGTTTAATAAACCTTGAAATCAGATAGTGGTAGTTCTCCAACTTTGATTTTCTTTTTCAAAGCTGTTTTGATTATTCTAGGTCTTCTGTAGTTTCATATGCATTTTAGAATCAGCCTGTTAATTTCAGTCTAGATAGTTTCTATTTCTGTATCTTCAAGTTTATCTTTCTTCCTCCTGCAATGCCATGTTTCCATTAATCCCATCCAGTGTATTTTTCACATTAGACATTTTAGTTTTCATCTCAAAAAGCTTGATCTAAATTTCTCTTATATCTCTCTTATTTCTAGCATTTTGAACATACACAATACAGTTATAATAACTACTTTAAGTCCTCATCTGGTAATTCTAACGTCTATGTCAGATCTTGTTTTTTTAATTAATTTTTTCTTCATTATTGGTCATATATTCCTAATTTTTTGCATTCCTGGCAATCTTCAATTGAATTCCAGACACTCTTATTTTACTTTTTTAGGTGCTGAATATTTTTGTATTCCTATGAAAATTCTTGATCTTTGTTTGGGGACATAGTTACATTACTTATGAACAGTTTGATCCTTTTGGGTCTTCAAACCTTTGAAGATTTGTTAGGTAGAACTAGGGCAGAATTTAGTCTAAGGTTAATTATTCCCTACATCTAAATGAAAATTCTTCTGAATACTCTGCCAACATATCATTTATTCACTGTCTTCAAAACCATTGCTACATGTATTCTTTCTGTTTTGTTGGTTGTTTCAGGAGAGAGAACAAATGTGATCCTTGTTACTATTTATTGGCCAGAAACAGAAGTCCAGATAACTTTGTACATGGTGACTTTTTGATACATGGTGATTTTTTTTTGGATAGATGGTTCCAGATATTTGAAGCATTATTTGAATGGCAGTATGTCCTCAGGATTTGTAGGTTCAAATTTTAAATTTTTAATAATTGTAAGTTACTTTAAATATACACACCATATAGCATTAGGTCCTTTTTTGAGGGATTTTTTTTTGTCTTTTAATTTTTTTTTATTGTTAGTTTCAGGTGTACAGAACAATGCAATAGTTACCCTTTTTCACCCTCACCAGGTAACAAACCCCCTCCCCCCATCTATTG
>NW_017732101.1:551438-566778 GCF_001890085.2 Hipposideros armiger | reverse complement strand
TCCATTGTGTAAATGTACCAAAGTTTCTTAATCCAGTCATCTACCGATGGGCATTTTGGTTGTTTCCAAGTCTTAGCTATTGTGAATAACGCCACAATGAACATAGGGGTACATATATTTTTTTGGATTAATGTCTTGGGATTTTTTGGATAAATACCTAAGAGTGGGATTGCTGGGTCATAAGGTATTTTTGATGAGACATGGATGTGACAATGAATTGCTCAGCTAGTTACCCCACTAACCATATACTTAGCATTTGCTGAACATGCTGGCTTTGCTATCTTCATCTTACCATTGGGTACAGAGTATAACATGTTTCTATTTTATTGATTTTATAAGGAAAGCTATAAACAAATGTCCTGATAGTTAAAAATCTTATAACATATACTTCATGCTTGCCAGAAAGTTCTACTGTATTTTAAGAATTTAAGCATTTATTTCAAATCTCTGTAATTAAAACACATTTGTAAGATAATGAAATAAAATAGCTATTTAATAGGGCAAAGAAGCTCTTTATTTCAAAGTTTTAAATAAATGTTATAAGAAATATTTATGGATTGCTTATCATTGTATTTTAAAATACTAGATTACTCTATTAACATTTATAAAAACAGAGCAATGTGCTTGAAAATGCTACACAGACACACAGTACAAGAGTAAGAATGTATTCTGAAACTGAGCCACTGAAGGGTAAAATATGGCATCAATTAAGAGTATAATTTTTTAACTTAGAAGTAAAAGTGTACTATGTCTAATAGAGAATTAAGAAACCTAATTATCTATATCTTAATTAGGCCAGCTGAAAAATGTCAGTTCTTTTCATTTAAAGGTCAGGTGTTGGATTCCAGTGATCAAATCATTCTTAGATGCAGCTTTAGCATCATATGCACAAAAATTTAAGCTCATCCCAGGGTAACTGATCCCAGTGTTTTAATACTGAGTAGGGTGGCACAGTATTAAGCCAATTTTAGTTCCTTACTGACAACACAGGTAACAATAACCAGTAAATATCCCATGTTGGAGGAGAGGAAGGGGTTGGAGACAGAGACAGTGGGAGACTTAGTCTATCCATGAGATCACCAGTGCTCCAGTCTAACTTGAGTCCTGCTAACAACCTATCACTCTTCAAAAGTTACTATCTAATTAATGACTCTCTGAAGCTTAGCATCACTTCCATTTTTTTCTTGAGGGACCTCCTAATGCTAGTCATTGTTTAGACATGAAAAAAATGATATATTCATCTCAGCGGACTTGCAAATCAAATGCAACTTTAAAAGATGGAGAAAGACAAAACTGACAAAGAAACAAATGTTTTATCCTAGATCATCATAATTGTGTTTGGCATTTAATTTGTGATCTTTAAATGTCTAGTAGTGCCCAGCATAGCATATGCCATAGGAAAAACTTAGGAGTACGCTTTAGGGCAAAATTAGAAATAGTGGTATTTAAGAGATCTAATATAATTAGGGCTAGAATTGAAACAGGTATAGTTTATGTCTTGTAGTTTTGATGGGATTCTAAAACTGAGCTTTATATTTAAAATGAAGTATAATCACAGGTAGTCATGTGGCTTTATTTTTTTAAAGACACACAGAGACAGTGAGTTATAAAATCTATTTTGAATCACACAGTAAGGTGATAAAAAGAGGAAAATGTTATTATCTGTGCAAATATTAAGGACTTATTTGTGAGTTGTTACAAGAGAAATTCAGCAAGCCAGTTAGTTGTAAAAGTAACACTATTAGTCCAAATAAGCAGGACATTGGCCATGTCACAGAGCTAGGTATAAACAGGTACACAGACATGGGAGGTGACAGGAAACATCTGTCTTTGAGGGATCATCAAATCACTGGAAGTGGAACAAGTGACAGATTTGAGTTGATGAGTGACACAGAAAATGTGTTGTGCCGGGAGGTTACTCACATTGCCTTAGAAATCTGTTTTGGTTTTGAGTTATTCGAACTGTTACCCAGAATAGGTAGGGAAATCAGGTCTTATGCAAAACAAATTCCGGAAGTGATTTAAATGAATGTGAGTTTCAGGATTACGGGCAAGGAAATATTACCACCACTTCCTTTGTTTCTAACAACAAGCAGGTCAATAAATGATTAGCACTGTGTGTTGCATGCTTCTGTCTATACAAAGGGGAAAGGTGAATTAAGGACTTTATTTGGAAAAAAGGAATTTAGGTATATTCATTCTTTCAACAAATGGTGTATATTATGTATCCCCTATGTATCAAGCTCTATGAAACTATATTTAACTTGCTATAGATAAGTGCTTCATTTATTCACTTTATTTTACACATATTTATATTAAACTTATTTAAAAAGGGCCCTTAATATTTCTCATGTTTCATCATGGATATTAGAAGTGATACTGATGATGAAGAATTCAATAAAAAAATCTGGCTGGTTATATGCAATTCTATAAATATCCAATTTCTGAATTAATGATTCATTTAAATGCCAGACATTGTCTTATAATGAGTTTTTGATCTGTATTTCCATAATGAATATAGAATTCAATATAAACAAATATCTGTGTTTCATTTTATGTAATGCTTAGCTCAACATACATATTTAGTACTATATGTAGTACTACAGTTCCCATCCCTGGGATCATGTTAATTCTAGAGAATTTGCATCACTTTTTTTAGTCAAAATGAGATTCAGATATGGAAGCTACTTAGGAGGGTTTGCTTCTCCTCAGGAAGGAAGAAACATAAAACACAACATGTTATCAAAGCATTATAAATGGGTTCATCTTCAGTCTTTCCTAAAATACATTTCTATTATATAGATCATTCTGACACATAGTCTTTAATGAGATTTTGAAGAGTCAAGTCTAAGTATGTCTTGCTCTTCCCCCAACCCCACCTCAGTGTCTGAGACAATTGACAGCATGATGCCCTTTTTCATCTTTATTCACCAAATAGTAACTGAGCCCTTGTCAGGTGACATGTTGGCAATGTACACAAAAACATATGACAGAATTCTTATGTCATTTATAGTCTAGTGGGGAAGATAGAACAAAATGGTAGGTAGAGTTGTTTGTACTTAGTAATGACATATATATTCTCATAATGTAATCATTTCCACTTCCTTGATTATATTTAAAAACAGGAATATACTAAATGAGAACTCAGCTTTGATATGCATTATATTGTTACTTCATATCCTTTCTAGTCATGGTTAGATCATTTCCAGTCTAAAAATACTATTCATGTAAATGAAAATACAAAACATCTGCCATGCTTCACCTCAGAGCAGGCTGTGTCTCTTTAATATGTACAGAAATTAAAACTGCTTGAGTATACTTAGCATTGAAATATAGAAAGAAAATATTTGAAGAAGTTCTCATAATCCCTTAAATGATTATTTCAGGTACTTATGGATTGATGTGTTAATAATTTTTTATTATTTATAATAAATAATTTAGAAACATTAAAAAATTTAAAACTAAAAGTGCTGTGTAACCCCGGAGATTAACATGACCCCAAGGATGTGAACTATAGCAATAAATGTAATTCAAATTAAGGAAGAGGATAAACTAACCAATAAATCCCCACTACTTCTATCTAGAGGTAAAATGGTAGATACTTTAAATACATTGAGTTCACCAAAAAAATAAATAAATAAGAGGAAAGAAAGAGAGAAAAAGAAAGAAAAGAAATGAAAAAGTCTTTTGTCCTAGATTTAGAAGGAAAAAACATCATTCACTTGTTCAGAATCACACTTGGGAGGAACAGCCTATGGATAGAATTGAAACAGTAATCAGACCAGCAACCACCACTAAGAAAACATTTGCTTTTAAAGTGTGGAAGATATTTTTAACAGAGCTATTGCCCCCTGAAATGAAGCTAATCTCAATAGAATTAAAAAGAGGGAGCAGAGTGTCTCCAGAAGATGTGCCAAACCAGACTCTTTTTTGTGTTAATGCATAGGCTAGCATATTGCCTTAAAATTGTGTCATTATTAAGTGAACTCTCTTGTAGTAAAGCAGAAAGAAATGACCAGAAGACATAATTTTCACATATAGTTAACAGTCCTAAATGGCAAGTTTGTACCATAGTCAACAGTTTTCAAAATTATATGTTCTAGATAGTGCCTCGCTTTGTTTTAAACAGGCAGTTGCAGCAGCATCAGCCGCTTCAAGAGATTTCAGTGGAATAGGTGGCTTAGGAGAGCTCTTGGAAAGTTCTTCAGAAGCATCAAAGTTAAGCTCCAAAAGTGCGAAGGAGTGGAGGAACCGAAGAAAGAAAAGAAGACAGAGGGAGCACCTTGAAGGAAACAAAGGAGAGGGAGACAGGTTTCCCAAATCTGAATCTGAAGACAGTGTCAAAAGAAGAAGTTTCCTTTTCTCCATGGATGGAAACCGTCTGACTAGTGACAAGAAATTCTATTCCCCTCATCAGGTACGGCTTTCTACTAAGTGCTACAATTTGTTTTGTCATTGCTATTGCTTTTTAATTGCTGTTATTTTTGTTTTGGTATATGTTTGTAATATCTGATTTAAATGAGGGACAGGTAACTAACATTTAATAGTTATTTAAATTTGTATCATAAATTGCCTTTAAACAGGACTTTGATTAAACCATTATTAACTTTTAATTTGAGGTAATCAGCTTTATACGTTGAACTATTTTGAGACCCTGTTTCTTAATTTGCTTTTTTGGGAGGAGGGGCCTATCTGTCAGACTATTCAGGTAAACAGTTTTGCAATTTCTTGTTTACCTTTTCTGTTTTAAGACCTCAAGTGAACTTGCCTTTTTGGCATCTGGGTTTCTACCTTTATTATTTGAGGTTCTGATCACAAGTTCTGTTCTGATTTAATGCCAACTAACCAATTCATCAGCATAGTTTCAAGTCAAAAAGGAAAAACAATTTCAACTTTTTGTCTGTTAATAAGTTTTATCTATTGCAAAACGTAAAGAGTAAATAGTTATGGTATCTGTGATAAGAAGAGTTATGAATTTGAACACTATTTGGTTTAAAATCTTGAAAAGAAATGCCCCTGGATTTTGCCTTTATCTTTTGGTATGAGAACTGGACTGTCATGAGTCTTCATTATCCTGATATGGTATCATGCTATGATACATTACAATAAAATTTTGACCTAAATGCTCTTGAAGAGAACTAAATTGAAGACAGTCTATTTTTGTTCCGATTTAATGCCAACTAACCAATTTGTCAGTCTAGTTTCAAGTTTCAAAAAGGAAAAATAGTTTCAAGTTTTTATCTGTTAACAAGTTTTATCTATTGCATAATGTAAAGAGTAAATAGTTATGGTATCTGTGATAAGTGCGGTTATGACTTTAAACACTATTTGGTTCCATTAAAATTTAATGTGCTCTGAATTATTAACTCTTCTAATCATATTAATCTGGATCAGAATTATACCCTAAAGATAATGCGCTATATAATTAAGTTAGAGCAAAAAATTGTACATCAACCAAAGGGTATAGTATCCTTCTTCCTAAGAAGAAAAACTTTTTAAAAATTGGAGTGGTAAGCACAAAATTCAATGTAGTGTTTAGTTCTTGCTTGGGAGAAAAGGCATATATAATAAGTTATGAATGGGTGTTTATATTATAATTTATATTGAACATACAAATAAATTAAAAAAATAAACTCTATATTAATATTAATAACTTTTAACTTGAATTCTCATATTAGGACAAAATAGTTATGTACATGCAAGAAGTTATAAGATAAAAATCATTTTACTATAAATAATGCCAGTATCAAGAGATCCAACTATTTTGCATAATACAAATATAAAGTATGGTAGTAGATCAATATAACTCATTTGGGGTTAACCAGAAGATCTATAAAGCAAGTCAGTTTCTCAGACCAGGTTTTTTGCCTTAAACTGTCACCCTTAATATTTTAGCATTATTAAGATTATTAGGAGTCATTAGGAGTAGTAGTATTTGAAACCATAGAGTAATGATTGATGTCACAAAAGCTTGTGCTCATATCTCAACTCCAAATTAGTGTGACTTTGGTCAAGTCACTTGTACTTTGAAAGATTTTTGTAAAATGGGGTAATGATGTCTACCTTAAAGAATTGTGGGGGATTAAGCAACATATGGAATACCTATGTGACAAATAGTAAAGCTCTTAACTTAAAGTGAATTCCAAATGAGGAAAACTAAAAATTTGAGTAGATTCAAGTACTCGCAAACGTACATGCATAGTAGCAATATTTACATGAAAATACATAGTTGCATGTTTTTGAAAACAGTACTTGTCCACCATTGTTTCATCTTTGTGCTCAAGCAAAAACTTATGGATTTGTTCATTCAGTCAATCCACAAATATTTGTTGATCACCTTAAGTGGCAGAAGTAGTTCTAGATGCTGAAAATATCTCAATGAACAAAATAGCTACAATTCACTGACCTCATGAAACTTTATACTAAAAGAGGGGAGAGACAATAAACAAGATAAACAAGCTATGGACTATGTTAGAAGGTGACAAGGGCTATGGGAATAAATGAATGAATGAATGAATAAATGAATAAATAAATAAATAAATAAATACATAAATAAATACATAAATACATAAATAAAGCAAGCAAGCAGGAAAGGGGGATCAGGGGAGCTAACCAGAGGTAAACATTTTAAATAGGCTGGTTTGGGAAAACCTCACTGGAAAGGAAACATTTCAGCAAAGATTTAGAGGTGGCAAGGGAAGAGGCTATCTTATGGAAGAGCATTCCAGGATGATGAAAGGGCAAGTGTAAGTCCCTGGACCGGGCCATGTGAGGGCACTGAGGATGCTCAGTGGGCAGCTGGGAGGCCTGTGCTGAGTGAGCCACAGAGAGGCAATACTAGAGAGAAGTTAGCTGACAGTCAGGGCTTAAACACTAAAGAGAGAATCAGTATACACATATGTTACATGTAGTTCATTTTATATGTGTAGATAGAGAGATGTTGAGATAGGTAGATAGGTAGGGAAATCGATGTTAAATAGATAGATTAGACGATAGTCTATATTTCAGAAGTAAAAGAAAAAAGCCTCTTAGCGCTGATATTTACATATCCCAGTAAAAAGAGGCAGAGAACATTAACACAGCTCATAAGCAATAATACACCAGAAGCCATTTACGATTTCTGGTTTTGTGAACAAAAAAGGACTCTGATGGGAAAGACAATCAGTGACGTGGAGACAGGAAGCAGAAGACGGACAGGGCTTACTGTTCAAAGCGATATGTCTTCTGAGAATGTCAAGGCAGAGAAGCTGTAAATTATGGGTACCCTACCCTCTACTATCATAAATTTTAAATGTTATTTTACATTTATTACCTTATTTTATTTTAAAATAGATAATATATGTTCACAGTACAAAATGAAAAAAGTGTTGAAAGGTGCACAATGTAAAGTAAATCCCGCCCAAAGATTTCATCTATGTTGTTTGGACACACTGAGGCAATTTATTTTAAACCAAAACCTCCATATCTAGAATGAAGTGTAATTGTTGAGTAATTGAAAATATTGATAAGGGACATACATTTAACTTGAAATGCTATTAAGTAGGTATTTCTAACAAATACTTTACATGCTTTTACTAGAACATGTTCAAATTCCCTGCTCTGTCTTCCATCTTGACTTTTCCCAATCCCCTTGGAGTTTAATCCCTAAATGCAAGATTGTGTTTTACAGACCTAATTTCTTCTATTTGCCCTTTTGCTATTGAAAATTAAGAAAAAGCGTTCAGATTTACCTTCTTGGAACAAGGCAAAACAAAATGAAACAACAACAAAACAACCACAACCACCACCAACACCACAACAAAAACAAAAAAACCCTGGGGCCTGAGGCAAAGAAAGATGATCTTTTGGTTCTTAAAGCATAGTAACTTGTTTTCCCTAGAGACAGGGCTGCCACAGCTGTGGGTATTCCCTCCACTCTGCTTCATCTTCTAGTGTGTTATTTTTGGTTTATTTTCTCTGAATACTATTTTTGTTATCTTCTTTTTCAGTCTCTATTGCCTTGAAAGCTGTGCTCACACCCATTATTATATTTTCCAAAGAGTGAATAGAAGTTTCAAATAAACTCAAAGATCTGGAATGCCTTTGAAAACACCCTGACATAAAAATATGCAAATTAAAGGCATGTACAAGATACATCATGGACTGCCACATACCACATACTGCCAACCAACACCTTCAGTTTCCAAAGACAGTATCTGAGCATCAGCATATTAGGATGTTTACACTGAACCACCCCAGGGATTAATGTAAGACAAAGTTAGCATTCCTCTGTGTGTAGGGCGAGGTCCACCTGCATAGAACCACCTGGAATGCATGGTGAATATTCAGATTCCAGAGTCCTACCTCCTGCTGACTGTATCCCAATTCCAAAAAAGCAAGGACCTAAAAATTCACACTAAAGTTTCAAAAACAAGTCTGTACATTACCAATATTATACCGATAATTTAAACTGAGTCTGGGGAGTTTAAAAACAACATTCTTTATTTTGGGGAGCTGAATTAATGTATTCACAATGTCAAATTTCTTCATCAGTCTGATGACTGGAAACTCAGGTTAACTACTGCCTGACATTCGGGAAACAAACCTGCTGCACACGTTGTGTGTCACAAAGGCCTAGTCGCAGGTTGAACAAACTAGACAGTCCATCATTTCTGTGGCTTCCCAAACCAAATCCAAAGCAACAGTGCATCTCTTAATGAAAAATATCTTTCCAGAACATCACTGAGATAGAGGGCAACAAAGGTTATTCTAGTGCTTTGCAGTCTGGGAAAAGCCATAAAAGTAAAGCTACAAATGGGGCCTAAGAAAATCAGCATGACCTAATTAGGCAGAAGGAACAAAAATAAATTTGATGGAGTCTGCCTTTACGTTTTTTCCACTAGAATTATTTTTATTTGGTTTTACACTGAAGCTTGGAGGAAGAAAGGGAAGGTCCAGGCATATTTATGCTGGCATATGGCTATGTATGCATATAGATGTGTACGTATGCATACATATTACCCTGGTTGTGCAGAGAGGTAAGAGAGGTGATGGGAGATGAAGTAGGGGAGCAACAGGGAATGTCACTGTTAATGGGGAAGGGAGTAATCCAAGATTCTGCAGACTGAATAAAGGTGTTTTTGAAAATTTCATCAAGGCTAGGGTAAACAAAATTATTTGGTACTGATAATTTAAAATCTATCCAAAAAGTGAAAGAAGGTACTTCCTGCTAAATCCTCACTTTCCTGTACCAAAAAGTATTTACTTGATTTATTTGTGAATACATATAATACAAAAAGTTTTTGAATCATCCAGTTCCTTTTAATAAAATTAAAGTGAGATGAGAAGGAAAAACTGTCTTCCACATCACCTTTAGTAAAATCATGTATATTTGTGGTTTTTTAAAGCTAATGTTAAATGTTAAATAGGATAGTAATTTATATAGCAGTTTAGGAATTCTCTCTGTTGTTACTGCTATGAAATATATTCTCTCAAATAATGTAAATCATTAGCAATCATTTGGGAAACTGTTAGTACATTTGGAAGGCAACATCATAGGTAAATTTTGTGACTTTTATTCCCACGTGGATAGAGACAGAAAAAGAGTAATTCCCTTTTAGAATCAAAAAGAAGGGAATGAAGTGATAACAGTTGTTTTTAAAAAATTATTCTGAAGTAAAATATTTGCTACAAATATTACGCATTTGAGCCAATAGTCTCACTTGAGCCATTCCTTATCTTCCAAGCTGCATGCCTTTCAAATAATAGCATTTGGGAGTGAAAGCCACCTTCTGGCTGTTAACCACCACTCCCACCAAAAAGAATCATTTGTCCTATCCAGGATCAAGTTCTGTGCCTATAACATCACGATGACAGTGCTAGAGTGAAGATTAAATGAACTGGACGTGCACTTAGTAAACTGCAAATCAGGATTCTTAATAAAAAAAAACAGTTTATGCTTACATTAACATTGCAATCTATAAAAAATATATCGAAACATATGTGTTCTCTATACACTTGATTACCTGTGCTTAAGAGCAAGACTATTCTAACCCAAAAGCAAATGTTCTGCAATATTCAGACTTTTACTAAATAATTGTGTGTGTGCCCCCATTCCTCTCTTCCTTGCTCTGTTCTCAGTCTCTGTTAAGTATCCGCGGCTCCCTGTTTTCCCCACGACGCAACAGCAAAACAAGCATATTCAGCTTCAGAGGTCGGGCAAAGGATGTCGGTTCTGAAAATGACTTTGCTGATGATGAGCACAGTACATTTGAAGAGAGCGAGAGCAGGAGAGACTCACTGTTTGTGCCCCACAGACACGGAGAGCGACGCAACAGTAACGTTAGTCAGGCCAGTATGTCATCCAGGATGGTGCCAGGGCTTCCAGCAAATGGGAAGATGCACAGCACTGTGGATTGCAATGGTGTGGTTTCCTTGGTGGGTGGACCAACAGCTCTAACCTCACCTACTGGACAACTTCTGCCAGAGGTGATAATAGATAATAAGTTAGCTAACTCTGACATTACACACCAATTTGAAATAATGAAGACCTGGCAGGTTTAGCCTGTTATACCATCTTGCTTCCCCAAAATGAAAGTCCTTAAACATGAAATATGACTGATTGAATGCAAAACAATAGAATATTCAGAACCAACTGAATTGTATGGGACCAGTAGCTTTCAAATACTTTAGGTTAAAAGAGCCCAGTTTTTAGAATCTGGGATGAAACACATATCTGCAAATTTAGTAGACTACCAACACAAAATACTGGACATTTTAACAACCAAATCATTATTATACATATATGTTCACCCAGAATTGTATAATTATCTATTCATGTTCTGGAAATTTCATATACTTAAAATTAAATATTGTAATGACCAACAAAGACAATGGACAGTTTTCACACGACTGTCAATATTAACAATCTTGAAAATGTTTTGATATCTATTAAAATGACTCTAAAATGTTTTGATTTCTTATAGGATGGCATATAGAAATACTTTTTAAAATATCAGGAAAGCACACACATTTCATTGTACATCTGTGTTTGTGCATGAAAAATTGGCCCATATATGTCAATATTGTCAATATAACCTCAAAGAAAATAATTCAGTCTTGGGACTATATAATTCTATTATTTGTTTTGGGGGAATATTGATTTGTTTAGTAATCACTGAAATAAGCTGAAAAATGATTTGCATTTGGGAAAAATGAAACAATATATGACATGAGCATGCTGATGAAAATTTTCCCTGAAAATTCCAGCAGGTTAATTAAAATATTTCTGCAATATAATTGCCTTAAACAATTGCATCTAACTGGTGAATTCTTGTTAAGGGGTATCACCTGTGATATTTTTTTAAACAGTATTTATTTATAACTTAAAAATAAATGAATATTATTACTTGAAAACTGTTACTTGGAAAAATTGCATGTAGCATGATTTTCCAAAGAAATGCTATGTGGTGTTGTATTACTCATTGAAAAGGGTGGTTTGAGCCATCAGTATTTGGTTTGCAGGGCACCACCACTGAAACGGAGGTCAGAAAGAGAAGGCTAAGTTCTTATCAGATTTCAATGGAGATGCTGGAGGATTCCTCTGGAAGGCAGAGAGCCATGAGCATAGCCAGCATCCTGACCAACACAATGGAAGGTAAGAAGCAGGCCATACATGGGAAAGGCAGCTTTCTATGATGATTCTATGCTGTGTGTGAATCTATACCTTCTTCTCATAGAATAACCACAGTCAATTACCCAGGATCTGAACTGTGTCATAGACCTAAGTAGATGATATATGAAATACATTATGTTCACACTGATTACAAAAACGAATATTGTCCTTATTTCTTTTTTTACTTGGGTCCTTATCTTGTCTGCAGAGTGGTATTTTACCACTTGATATATCAGTGAGGATTTATCTTTATGTTACATTATTCTTAAGCAATTAGAGGGAACAACTTCCTTTTTAAGTTTTTGTATATAGAAGCACAAGGAGACATCTCTTTCAACCTTTAGTCTGTTTTCTAGGCAAGGTGGTGGGGTCTGGGGAGCATATAAATGAGTTGGACAAATCAAAACCTGTGCTCCACTTCAACAAGGACCCTAAAAAAATCTCTCTCCTCCATCTTCCACATACACAGAAACCATTGCATTCCTTCGAAGGAGGGCTGACAATGCTTGTTGGTTTTGACACAGGAGAATAGGCAGCAACTATTACTCCCTTGTTCATTCCTAAATAAGTCCCCACTTCTTGAAGCTTAGAGGGATGTTACATCAGTACAGCAATTTTATAAGTCAATTATATGTCAGCTCTAACATATGTTATTATGTTCTTCAGAAAATACCAATTACCTTTTGTATCTTATTCTGTTGGTGTATTGGCTATCAGAACAGTCACATAGTATTACAGGTTTCACCCATTAAAATTACCAGTAACTGCTCATATATTAGGCTAAAATTCTGAAAGATATGGGAAATATGAATAACAGAAGTAGGTTTGGGTCTGAATCTGTACTAAAAAGAAGGATATACGGTATTCTCATTATGTGCAAGATCAGTGCTGATGTGGAGACAATCAGAGGAGAGAATGAGCCACACATACTAATAAGGATCACAGCTTTAGATGGTGTTCTTAAAAAGGTACTTTCAAAAGAAACAATATTTGTTTGACACATTTAATATTCCTGTAAATCTGGTATAAAAATTCTGTTTTGATACAGAGAATACAGCGATTTGATCAACTATTACCTAAGTTATTAGGTAATGAAGTTAGTTTGAAGCAAAATATTAAATTCAAAGTATTTATTTTCTGTATTTAATTAAAGGAGGAATAAAGTCTACTTACATGACATTTTTAATGAACATTTTATGAAAATATTTAATGAGATTGTCTTCTCATGTTTAAGCTAAGTTATATAAACTTCCATCCCCAAGTAGAAGCATCAATTTTATCAAATAATGTGTAATCTACAGCAACAGTAATTAATTTGTATTGCTATTTACTACTCTTCCTCTCTATTATTCCCCCAGAACTTGAAGAATCTAGACAGAAATGTCCGCCATGCTGGTATAGATTTGCCAATGTGTTCTTGATCTGGGACTGCTGTGATGCATGGTTAAAAGTGAAGCGTCTTGTCAATTTAATTGTTATGGATCCATTTGTTGATCTTGCCATTACTATTTGCATTGTCTTAAATACCCTCTTTATGGCCATGGAACATTACCCAATGACTGGTCAATTCAGCAGTGTGTTGACAGTAGGAAACCTGGTAAGTTCATTTGAAGTTTACTTATTTCCTTGGGTAAGAGTGAGGGAGACAGACCTAAAAGGAAATCCATCTGTGCTATGTTGAAACAAAAATTTTATCTTCTTTCTTCATAGGAAGAAACACCTCAAGGAATATTACAGGGAATCTCAGTTATAAGGTCTAAAATTCAACTAGTATGAATGCTGACTGTTTAGAGCAATGTCTTACCAGTTGTAAACTTATTAAAATTTTTACTTTCATTCTTGCTGGAAATATAGATCCAGAGAAAACATGAGATCTAAATCTGGCTCCACAAACATGCAGTTTTAACACACACACAGCCTCTGAAGAGATCATGTCCATTGAAAAGGAATAAACAGGTTGACTTCTATACCACAGAGGGCATAGTTGCTTCAAATTAAATTACCTAACAAAATGCTTTAGTAGTATTTACACAGAGATGAAATATAAAAACGCATTTGTAATTTAGCCACACTTTAGGTTCAAATTACTTGAGCAGGCATCTGTGAATGTGTATGCCGACATGTACATTTCCTCCTGAATTATATGAAGAAATTGAAATGGATGAACAAGCAAAAGGATTTGTGTTAATCAAGACCTTCCTTTTTGGCCAAGACAGAAACAAACTCAAGAGGGGGGAAAAAAAGACTGAGCTGTGGAAAGGAAAGGAAAAACAAACTTCCAAACTATATAATGGGTAATTTTGTAGTTAGGCTCCAGGAAATTGTTTTAACCAAGGGCCTGGGTATAGCCCAAATGTTCACTGCATCTTTTATCTCTAGGACAGGAAACATGCTTAGCCACAGCTCACTGGTTTTATACCCTGGAACTTCTGCACTTAAAAAAGACTAGATCTGGGGCTGGCCGAGTGGTGCGATGGTTAAGAACTGGCTTGGAATGCCAAAGGGCCTGGTTCGGATCCCACATATGAGGGCCAGTAACACTGCCCTCCTTTAAAAAAAAAAAGAGACTAGATCCCTTTTTAAATTCCACTTCAAAGGCTCTCATGATAGAACTCTACCTGGCATAGTTTGGGTTGGATGCTCACCTCTGGTTAATCAGCCTTGGCAGAGGGTGAAGTCAGATGAAAACACCGCAGCCCTAAGGAATCATACAGGTGGAGGAGCAATCCCCAACAGAAGGGGGAAAGAGAATAATACTTGGAAGAAAGTTGCATAAACATCTACCTCAGTAACTGGCCTCAACTTCACCGCATTATTTCATTCAAACCTCACCAGATTCTTGAGATTTTCACCTTTGGCACCTGTGATGTTGATTTTTGTTCTGATTGTTCCTTTATCTTTCTAATCAGGCCAACTCTGCCTCCTTTTCTGAACTTCTCTTCTTATGCCTATTACAGCTCTGTTTTTTACTCAGTGTTTTTATATACTTGACAACTCTAATGATTATCCACTCTTGTGATACAGGCTGTGTCCCAGTCCTGTGTTTCCAACTGTTACAGATCATTGCTCAAGGACAACTTTAAACACAGTATAGGAGAGCTAAAGGATCACCTTTTCCCACAGTCTATTGAAAGTCCTAACAATCTCACTTCATTTTGTGTTACCTCTAATAGTGGCTTTCCAGCTTCAAAGATAGGAATCTTATAGCTATTTTGACTTAGTTCTCCCTTCTTTCTTACTACAACTTGTTATAAAGACCCATTACTTCTTCTTTCAAGGAATCTCTTTTTTTTAATACTAAACTACTATTAAAATAACATTTCTGGTATTCTTCTAATGAGGCTCTTGTGTAATAGTAGTCATGTATACACCAATTTCTGTACTCAATATGCTTTGACCTTGATAAGGTGTCTATTGTCTATATTTGTGGTTCAACACTCTTATCTGGTTTTCAAGACTCCCCCCACCTATCTGATCCTATCCTTCCTATATTATCTTATTGTCCACTGTTTCCTAATTAGCCACTATCAGCCCCATCAGAACAGCCTTGTCATTGTACCACATAAACACCACACAAGTATTTATATGTTTATGTATGGGAAAACATTTCACTGTTCTCTACATTTACATTTAGAGTATTCTCCATGTTGTATTATAATTCTTGATTTTCAAATCCATTATAAATTA
>NW_017732101.1:539508-546431 GCF_001890085.2 Hipposideros armiger | reverse complement strand
CACCTGTTGGCAGCTCAGCAGCTGCTCAGCTCGGGCTGAGACTCGAACCACTGTTGCTCAGAGTTCAAACTCTTGAGTGAGCTCTTAACCAACTGAGCCACTTGGCCAGCCCTCAGAAAGGTTTTATTCATCACCCCTAAAATATTTTATCTTTTCAATTTTTTGCATTTAAATGATATTATGATTTGATTTACAGTTCTAGTAATATTAACACTTTTTTTCTGGATTTGAATTGTTTAGTATGGTTTGAGATTTTATACCCCTCAGAGGCAGGTCTACAATATGGCATATTAATAAAACAATGTCTAACTTACTTCCCAAATTATATTGAGACTACTACTAAAAGTATCTTTTCACTTGATTACAGCTTCGAGTTTTCAAGTTGGCAAAATCCTGGCCTACCCTGAACATGCTGATTAAGATCATTGGCAATTCAGTGGGGGCCCTGGGTAACCTCACCTTGGTGTTGGCCATCATCGTCTTCATTTTTGCTGTGGTCGGCATGCAGCTGTTTGGTAAGAGCTACAAAGAATGTGTCTGCAAGATCTCCAGTGACTGTCAACTTCCACGTTGGCACATGAATGACTTCTTCCACTCCTTCCTGATCGTGTTCCGGGTGCTGTGTGGAGAGTGGATAGAGACCATGTGGGACTGCATGGAGGTTGCTGGTCAAACCATGTGCCTTATTGTTTTCATGTTGGTCATGGTCATTGGAAACCTGGTGGTACGTATGTATTAAAAATGCTCATAATTAAGATCAAGTTCACACAGTACTAGGAAGGTAGCCTGACACAGAAGATGTATCTCTAGTTTACCATCAGTAATACAGAATCAAATCCCAGTACTAGCGCTCTGTGCATGGGCAAGTTACTTAACCTTTCTGAGGCTCAAGTTTCCATACTATGAAACTGAAATAACAAAACTGAAATTGTATGGTTGATGTGAGGATGAAATGAGGTCTATCTGAAAATTTAGGGGCAAAAACATTACTGAGTTTGTTTTGCTTTTTTTATTCGAAGAAATGTTTTTTATCATCAAGACTAACTTTATTCTAATATTTAGCCTAAATCATTTTTATCCCAATATTATTTTTATGAGATAATGATCTCCAGTAAACCTAAAAATACAACAATCTATTCTATATTGAATTGCTCTTTTTACATTCATAATCCATACTGTTCACTTACTCAAAGGCTTAAGTTGAATATTATCAAATTTTGATGAAATAGAGCATTACAATTTAGCTATATATTGAAATTATCTAAATGACTTGGAAAATGACTAAATATATTCTTCCCTGAATTTTCTTTCTTAAAGGAAAATAAATTATTACAGTTTAAGTTAGTCATATGTATGGATATTGACCAGTTTTAAAAGAGTTACTTTTAGCTCTGACTTAACAGCACCAATGTAAAAGCACAATTTGTATATTTGTATTTAAATGTTTAAAATTTCTCAATCATGTACAAAGCATTCCTTTTTGCTATGATACCAGACTTTTCCTTTGAGAGGTACATTTCAAGTGAGATTGCTTAAGAAAAATTTTGGGGGATACCAGTGGACAGGCAATATTTTTCAGAATAGTAAATTAGGAAGCTCTAGATTCTGAACCAAATCTGACATAGAAATAAGGAAACAATTCTTATTTATTGTATAAGAAATAAGGTATAATTCTTAGAATTATACGTGTCTTCCTACCATGTAATGGTTTTTGAAACTCAGTAACTACACGTCAAGCTAAAAATAGTCCTATAAATAAATTTCATTTTGCATCAGTTATATTTAATTATTTCTGTATTAGTCATATTTTATCAGTTAATTGGGCAATTTCCCCCCTGTATCCCAATGACACTTTGAGATTTAAGATTTACTCATATTTCCTCCACAAAAAAAAGAAAGAGAAAACTAATTTACATTATGTGGGTCTAGCCTATCCTTGGAATAATTTTAGATTTTTCTCCATCTGTTAAACTATTTGGACACACAAATTTCAATGCATGTTGGTGGGAAATGTGTTATATAATTTGCATTTAGAAATTTCTGCTGTTATAGGAGTTTGTGACCATTGGACCAATGGAATTTATATTTCAAGTATATTGCTTTAATGCATATCACTAGGCTATTAAATAAATAAATTATTTACATTCAAAGCTAGACATTCTCTAGACAAACTGGTACAATGAAGTAAAACAACTAAAATGAAAATATCTATTTTTTTTTCCACTGGCCAAAACCTTAAAAATAGCACTTTGTCTCTCACTGGAAACCCTGAGTAGATATAATTTAGATCTTAGAAACCCTGGTTTCCCATTGTTTTCAGTAGGAAACAGAAGGCACTTATTTTACCATTCCATCCTTATAGCAGGTAGAAGATATCAGGTCCTATAAATACTGTGTAATTAAGACATGGTATCTTAAATATAGTAAGCATTCAAGAAGCATTTGATGAATTAATTTTGGCAAAGATCTATACGCTTCCTGTTGAAGCTATTGTATTTATGTATACTTCAATATTAATGTAGCAAATTTTCTTTTTTTCATTTAGGTTCTGAACCTCTTTCTGGCCTTACTGTTGAGTTCATTTAGCTCAGACAATCTTGCTGCTACTGATGATGATAATGAAATGAACAATCTCCAGATTGCAATAGGAAGGATGCAAAAGGGAATTGATTATGTGAAAAATAAGATACGGGAGTGTTTCCGAAAAACCTTTTTGAGAAAGCCAAAAGTTACAGAAATCCAAGAGGGCACAAAAATAGACAGCTGCATGTCTAATAATACTGGAATTGAAATAAGCAAAGAGCTAAATTATCTTAAAGATGGAAATGGAACCACCAGTGGTGTAGGTACTGGAAGCAGTGTTGAAAAATATGTAATTGATGAAAATGATTATATGTCATTCATAAACAACCCAAGTCTCACTGTAACAGTGCCAATTGCTGTTGGAGAGTCTGATTTTGAAAACTTAAATACTGAAGAGTTCAGCAGTGAGTCAGAACTAGAAGAAAGCAAGGAGGTAAGAATGTTTCTAACTTTTTGTTGTATTTCCTGTAATAATCATGCAATATGGTTATTGAGAATTTTATCGTGTTTATATTGTTTAAAAGTATATTGAAAGTCATATATATGGTAATGTTAGAAAAGTATGAGATATTCTTTACTGAGAAATTCATTCATAGAAATTCCAACTTTCCACTGGAAACCATCATTCTGAATAATTAGTATATTCATCTTGATAGTTTGAAAGTCTAAAAACAAAAATTATGCCCTTCCAAAAAAGAGATGTTATTTAATACATTCCATTCTACACTACCTTATGCTCTTTAAAAAATTAATGAACCATATTTTACTGATCATTGTGTTAAGTGTCACCTCCTTACTTTCTATATTAGGTTTTGCTATGATTTGTTTTAATATGAAAGTTTTGTGTAGTTTTTGTTCACCTCTGAAAGTTTTATTGACTACAACAGAGTGTTATTCATTTATGAAAGTGTTCCACATATTAGGAAAGTTCAAGTAGCACTGATTATATTTTGCCCAGTCAAGGATGAACAAATCTATAAGGTCTTCCAGATGAACTTGAAAATACTAAGAACTACTTAGAAAAGCTCCACTTGAGGATTATAGTTAAACCATAGACTGAAAAGCTCTGTTACTGTCATATTACTAGTTGTTTAAAAGATAAGAAGGACATTATTGCTACTGTATGATTAGAATTCATAGGATCCCATAATAGAAGCTTACTGATATTAATTCTGCAATTCTACATTGTGAAGAACAGGATTAAATTTTTTACTATTACTATTTATGGTTTTCTAATATAGCAATAGGAAGTAAATCTAGCATGGAGTTATAAAATAATGTTTTAGTTTCAGGGTGTAATAGTGACACCATAGGAATCAGACTAATGATGTCTGATTTTGTGAGCATATTTTGGAATGCTTTTTAAATAACAGTATGTACAGAATTTATGTAAGTAACAAGTAGTTGACAATGTCACAGCTCATAGCTTCCTGATCCTTTTTTGCAGGCATTTCAGAGCTACTGAGATATAATAGTAAATGTAAAAATACTTTGAAAAATATTTCAAAGTGAGGTATAAGGTTTTTTCTCTTAATGCCACTCAAAGTCTGCTTAGTGAGTTCAATTATAATCTGTACGCTGCTCTTTCTGGTAAAATAAGAATTCTAATTTTATTTTCCATCACCTGATGATATAGATTTATTTAAGTAGAAACACCAATTAATTAACAAACATTCATTGAGCACTTTTTGTGAATTCATCAGAACACTAAGCGAAAGGAGGAGTTAAAGGGGCACTCTATAACTTCACCCCCTTCAGGGAAGTCTCAACATCTTTGAAGAAGTTAACGCTAACTCACAAAATCATTGGGGACGTACTAAAAACTTTAATCCTACAGGACTGAATGTAAGGTTATAGGTATTGAGAACAGCAGGAACACAGCAAATTGGTAAATGGAAGAGATAAAATTATAACAGACCTCAAAGTCTGGGTCAAATATATGAACAGAAAGTAAAAAGCAGAAACCTACTAAACAAAAGACAAAGTTAAGAGTGAGCTTAGGGTTAAGGCGAGGCAGTGAAACATCAGCATGAATAAAGCACTGGTTGAAAAGATAGTGGAAAATTCTGTTTAGATGAGTTAGCTAGCTTCAGATTGTATAGTCTTTGAAGTAAGTCAAAGAGGTTTGAATTGGCTGTATAGACAATAAGGAACAATTTGTCTGTTCTGAAGCAGGGGAAAGGCAATAAAAAGTGATGTTTTAGGAAAATGTATTTGATATCAATGAGTAAAACAGTTTGGAGTGAGGGATAAGGGGGTTTTCTTGGGGAATGTGGTTAACGATTATTTCATAGCAATGAGGTGAAATTAGGGACTAGGGTACTAAGTGTGCAAACTGAGACTAATTGTCAACTTGATAAACCTAGTGAAGAATCTGGGAAATTGGAAAAAGGGTAATGCCACTGCTGAAATGGCCTTTTTAGAAAGGTTACCAGGCTTATGTGGGCAGAGGAGGAATTCCACTGGGATACACTGAAGTAGAAAGGACAGTGTTGGGAACCAGTGCCTGGGTGAGACATCAGGGTTTAAAAATTGCTTTAATAATGCAGATTTCATAATTATCTGAGTCCCTCAACATAGAGGAGCTCATCAAAAAAGTAATTTTAAAGAGAAAATAGGGACAACTATGAACAAGACTAGCTTGGGATCAAGAAGAGGTAGAAAAGCCAAAGATGTAAACTTTTGCTATATTGATATCATAGTTTTACCACATTGGATCATGGAAATTAAATATCTTCAAACAGCTGGTTTCCAGAATACTTCAGACACTCTATAATGTCCATAGATATTTCAAATGATTACTTAGAAGAATATTACCTTGTTGTCATGTCTTTTTAATGGCTAAAAAATCATAAATTTGAATAATGAGATACAATATCATCATTATCAAGTCCTAGAAAACATTTTATTACCTGAAAAAAAAATCCTTATTGGATGTCTTTTTTAAATAAGCATTCCATCTCCTTCCAAGCTAATTTTGGATATACGGATTCTAATTACAGAATGCACTGAAATTGTTTAAAATGTACAACTATACTAGTGGGAAAAGTAAATCAAAGTAAATATAAAATTAAATACTTGTATAAAGTTAGGATAAAATTTCAAGTTATTTTGTGCAATAAAATTAAATTCAATAAGTTTTATATTGATGATTTTTAAAATTAGTACATAAAAAGTTCTGAAAAAATAATAGGGCAGTTCTCATATATGCTCACACAAAGATTAAAAGTACACTGGTTTTAGAAATAAAAGCAAAAATCACCGTGCTCTAAAATTATAGAGCGGATTTAGANAAAATCAGCATTTTCCTGGAAATCTATCAGATTCATTAAATAAAACAAATTTACTTAAAATACTCCCCTGAAACAAAATGCTAAACTTCTATCAATTTTTCACTTTAGGTCTTCACTGGGATCTTCACAGCGGAAATGGTTCTCAAGATCATTGCCATGGATCCCTACTATTATTTCCAAGAGGGTTGGAATATCTTTGATGGAATTATTGTCAGTCTCAGTTTGATGGAGCTTGGCCTGTCAAATGTGGAGGGATTGTCTGTACTGAGATCATTCAGACTGGTATCTGCATAGATTGTTTATATCTTGTCTTGCATTAACAGAACATTTATTTTGAAAGTGAATCAATATGTATTTATATAGTTATTTACTTTCATTGATATTTTAAATTTACACCAATATGGGTGGTATTCTAAGAACATATACACATGTTCTCTTTAAAGCTAAGTGTGACTGTTTTCTAAGAATGATAAAAATGGTTGAAACACTTCATAATGGTTAGCTTTGTAAGGCACATTTTAAAACACTATGTGCTTCTACCATTGTTTTAAATTCTTTAAAAAAATGTGTTTTGCTTTAAAGTCTGTAAAGAAATGCAAATAAAAATTTTAGGCCCCAATTAATCTTAGCTTTTTATCAGCTTTTATTAGTGGGAGTAACTTTAAATGAACATGTGGAAAACAGAAAATATTTGATACCATTAGGACTTTAAACAATGGTATAGCAAACGTTTTTGAATTCAGCAAAAACAATTATTGAAAAATATGCAAAGTTTTATTGGAAATTAAGTAAAATTTGTTTTTTTTTCAAATTAAAAGGAACTCTGTACATTTATCAAGTTAGTTTATTTTACTTTTATTTTATAAATGTGCATTAAAAATATATAACTCATGCTTTTAATATTTCTTCTTAACTCTCTTAAATATAGCTTGAGGATGATATTAATTTGCTAAATTTACAATGTCTCTAATCAAAATATTAACTTGTTTTCATACATATTTCTATTGATGAATAAGAAAGGTTTTCTCTCTCTTTTTTTTTTTTTTT
>NW_017732101.1:509842-532558 GCF_001890085.2 Hipposideros armiger | reverse complement strand
GATTTATACTTCTTAGTGTTTTGACCACAAATAGAAAAAAAAAATTGAGTCATGCTTTGGAGACAGGATATCCTTTCTCTTTTCTGACAAAGTGAGAAAACACACATGCTAAACCCAGAATAGCGATACATTTCTAACAGTAAAGGGAGAAAAGGAAGGAAGGAAGGAAAGAAGGAAGGAAGGAAGGAGGGAAGGAAAAGGAAGGAACATTTTTCCAATACATTTCTGTTTTAAGTATAGGCAGTACATTAATCATTAATTTAGATGGTAGATGGTATTTGAAAACTCTACTCCTTCCATTCATCTTAATAATAAAGTATATCTGACTGTAGCACAGTTGGGAAGAAATGATTCCTAGAATTTTTTAGAGATAAAAATATGATGTTATTATATATTTTATATTATATTATATTATATTATATTATATTATATTATATATATTCATATGGACCACTAACATAAATAGTCTGGTATGGAAACAAATATAAAGCTTTGCATGGAATAATGTAAGAAAATTGAAGCTATGGATTTCAAAATAGTGATCTTCTCATTTTGCAATACCTTGGAATTATACAAATCTTGTGACGAGATATAACAGAATTTTGTTTATTTTTATATATTTAAAATTTCCATAATCATGATTTATTGAAATTTTTATATAACTATGGATTTTGACAATTTAGTTCTTAAAATATTTCATTGTCTTCCTAGGCGAAGGATATAGAATAAATGCTCTTAAGAATCATATTTGAAGTTGAATTCCAAAGCACAGTCTAGCAATATCATACTGTGACTTTCACTGCTTACCATTCTTACTTCTCACAGGGGTAAAATCAAGCTGGAGACATCAAGAATGCAGCTCTGGTGTTTTTTAATCAGCCAGAGGCTCGTGCCACCACTATTACCCAGGTTACCCAAGCAAGTTGTACATGTACAATCACTTTCTAAATGAATTTTGACTGGCCTGCATGCTGTTCAGCTATGTTCCTTCCCCTGCCATGGCAAGGAAGTGCTAGACATCCCAGCTGCTCTCTGCTGAGTCGTGTGATACATCACAGCATGGTCAGGCAAGACGGGCAGTCCAACATCATATCTGATTCTGCTAATGAGTTTTCCAGTTTAGACTTTTAAAAGCAATAATTGCATGCTCATAGGATTTATATATATTTTAAAACATGATAGGAATGTTAAAAGTTCATATAGTCAAGAACTTGAGAGCATGCATTTTTTTGTTTTTATTTCTCTGCTTTTATTTCATTAAAATAAGATCACAACTTTTTGGTTGTTGATTCAGCCCTTATAAGTAGACTGTATTACCAAAATGAGCCTCACAGGGTTTTTTGATAGTACTACACCTTTATATTCATATCTGTGAAAATAAGTTTCAACCTATCCAACTCATGTACTCCAGATGGAAATGTTTGCTTTCATGTGTTTTGGGGAAAGGCTCTGTTAAAAAAAAAAAAAAAAAGAGTAGGGTGATCACAAATTTTAGGATATGAAGGGCCACAGTCTGTATGCATTTGGGCACCACATATCTTGGATTTTCATAAGGTTTAGGGAAGTTGTTAAGTCATGTGTCTGAAAACCCATAAGTGATAACTGTAAAGTAATTAAAAGAAGGAAAATATCATGATATGGGTTAGGAAAAGTTCACTGCACCTTGATCATTAATTAATTGGTTTAGTGTATCCATTTTTTAAAAAATTTCCCTCGTCTCCATTAATTGTCTCTAAATTTTCTACCCAAAACTGAGCAGGCAGAAAAAGAGACTTGGAAAATGTCCTACTTTTGATTGTTATTAATTATAGTTTTATGAGAAGTAAAGGGTATCTTCCAAAATTACTGTAGGTTTGTGGATTAACTAAATCTTTAGTTTATTCTCTTGACTCAACTTTCTTCTGTTGACATCATTGCTTACTGGAATCTCAGCCTAAGTGAAGGTTCTGGGAGGGAAATTATAAGGCAAAAGTGAAAAGTTCATGAATATTAGCAGTTTTCAAGGCTTTTGGTGAAAAAGAATAAGTAGAGTTTGGGGTTGTCTCTAGGTTTAATTTACACATACTCTCATCTTCTTTAGGGTCAACAGAGAATTAATAGAATGCAATAAATTCAGAAATAAAATTCTTAATGAAAAAAGATACAGTCCCTGGTGATTTATGTAATTTTTTACTTAGCAATAATTTTTTAGTCATGCTCTTCATGAAACTAAATGTGAGGCAACTCTTAGAGAGGCACAGAAGTGTGAGTGAATGGTCATTTTAGACCTTTCTAAACCTGCAGAGAACTATTTTGGTGCTCTAGTGTCCTTCTGCTGAAATAATATTCAGTTAAGGCTGGTTTAGGTGGCAATTTTTGTGTATCTTCTCAAGATAAACCAGTTTTTTCTTTTGCCTTCTTGATGCCCCTTTATCTTACTCTCCATTGACCACATGATTATTTTCAGTTTCATATATTATGTTCTTATTACGACTATTTTAAAATAAAAGGAGCACCAGAGGTGTTGCACATTTAAAATATTTCTAGGTCAAACCAAACAGAGGTGGTTTATATTTTTAACCATTCGATAGGTGGTCTAGAAAAAAGAACTGTTGGTTTTAGTTGTATTCTTCCTGCTTTGGACAAGAAGCCCAGTGGCCTCACTGTGTGGCTACAAGACCTTCAAGTGACACATCATAAGTCAAGGTATGGATATGTATATCCAAAAGATCAGACTAAGGCCCTAGTATATATATATTTGGCCATACATACATAGCACAAAATATTTTCCTCTTCTACTTGCAAGACAAAACCCAGAAGTTTTGAGATCAATGGCTAGATTTTAAAGGCAATCTGTAATGGCTGAATCTTTTATTTTTGCCTCTTGAATCATACAACAGTTTGTGAGAGTCAAACATTTGATAGCTGATTGAAAATAAATGAAATGTGAGCGCATTTCAGTGGAAGTAGGCCAGTTGCTAACATTCTCTTCTATCTCTGAACATTCAATTGCATTATTTAATTGGATGAAAATCAAGAGTAATATTCATCATAAAGGGGAATTTCTATGTAAGTTCATGCTATTAGGGGGGAAAACATGATCTCATGGCCTTTCAGGGCGCTGATTCTGTCATTTCTGACGAGTGGTATTTGCGGTTACCCTTCCTGAACACTTGGCAATCAGGTCCCATGTCTCTGAGGACATGGCTCTGGGATCAGCGTGCGGCTTCCACAGTTTGCGCCGGGCTTCTGCTGCAGCCAGGCATGTTTTTGCGGCTGAATTAGGCCTGGGGAATGTTGCATCTTAAAACCTGCTTTCCAGTGTGCATCTGTAGAGCATAAATCATCATCCCTCTGTAGATGCAGTAGTTTCTACAAGGGATGGAAGAATCTAACCTTACGTGCCATAAAATATTGGAGGGGTAGGGAGAAAATAGTACAAGGAAGCAAGTCTGAGCTTGTACTATGCGGCTTTATATGGAAGCTTTCTATTGTTATGCCTATTACCTAATTATATTTTTCTAACTACTTTAGAACAAGTATTAACTTTAGTTATTTAGTATAGTCATCAAGTTCCTTAATGTGGAAAATTTTGTTTCAGGTTTCTTTCCTTTTTTTTTTTATATCATTTTCATATCACAGCTATGGCAATATAAAGAAGTAAGTTATTCTCTGTATTTATCATCAGTCACTTGCTTTAACATCAGCTACATGCTCTTAAATAAGTTATTTTGGTATGGCTATGATAAAATGTTTCACAAACTGCCCTCTACCATCTTATGAATGCCAAAGTGTTTAGATTATGTAGATAGCATTATATCAATATATAAAATTTTAAATGCTTAAGTAGTTTTCTAGGGTATAAATTAATGGTTTAAAAATACAGCAGTAAAATTCTTTATGTATCCAAAGCATATCAGGAAGTATATCATAATTGATGTTGTTATAATTTAATGACAGCCTAAACTTTAATTTATACATGTAAGTAAATGTACAACTTTTAAAATTTATGTAGTTGATACGACATTTTTATAACTTCATAGAATAAAATGTACATGTTTTTCTATGACAAATTTGTGGCCTATCTTCATATAGGCCAAATATTATACTATGAATAAGCTTGATTCTTCCATTTAGGACAAATTAACTTTATGGAATAGGGAAAGGAGCCTCCCACAAAATGATTTTTTCATAAAATGAACACTACAATCTTTTAAGCTTTGGTGCATGAGGGTCTACAAGTCTGTCTGAACATTCCGTAAGGAGCTTTCCAGAGCGTAACTTTAAAGAACTTATCCTTACAATCAGAAAAACTCCTGGATAACAGTGAAGCAATTCTCCATGTAAAATGGGTTTTGCTTGTTTGAGAAGAGAAGACATGCAGAATTTTTTCCTTGTTTGTGTTCAAAAGATATGTTATGACTCATAATGCCAGGCAGATAGAGGTGAACTAATTCACTACTGACCCTCTCTATGTTACGATTTTTGAATGCATCATTTGGAAAACTAACATTATTTATATCCAAACATGTTAACCACATTCACCAATATTTATAATCTAAAGACAGTATCAATACAAAAATATAAACAGAGATCAATACTTAGTAAACAGTAGATCCAGTTGTCATTCAGATTAGCAGTTACTATTACTTATGCTGTGAAGTGTTTGCTTTAAATATTTGTATTTAAATATAAGACACCTATATAATATATGGCAGATAACTACAATGCAAAACAATAAACGTCTCACAATTATATCAGCAGTGGTAAAATGAGAAGTGAAGGGTGAGTATATTTTCTAAAGTTTTCAAATGGAAAATTATGTGTGTATTTTTGTGTGTGTATATACATGTATACTTCTTAATTTCTTCTCTCAGATTTCTTTGTCAAATCTGATAAAGTAGTCAGAATTTTTTAATTGTCTGCCAAACTTTTAGAGAAACATTTTGGAAATATCATGTGTTTTTATTACTAAAATATTATTAATTAAATAATTCCTATTCATTATGAAAATGCATTTTCTAATACATTAAGTAGATTTCTGATAGGCCATGATTGAGTTATATATCAAAATGGAGAGATGAAATTATCTAAATACTATTATTCTCTCTGTAAGAGTAATACAAAAATGTAATCATTCATTTATTCACTCTTCATAAACTCAACAACACTAGTGTCTATTCTATGCTTCTGGTGTATATATATGTGTGTGCGTGTGTAACATTTTTGGTATATATGTTTATGTATATGTACATAAATATATAAGTATGTACATATATAATTCATATATATATATATATTTATTTATGAGAGTATTTATCATAAATATTCAAAACAAACAAGTATAATAGACTAAATGTCTATAAAATTTAGTGTGGAGAAACCATGCGTGAAAGAAAGGATTCATGCTGGAGGTGGACCATGACCAGAATCAAAAGAAATTACCAAGCTTGGGTTGGCCAAGAGGGAAAACATGAAATTTTTAAAAACTAATATAAAAAAAATGGTTTCTTACTGTTTTTATATATGCACTTATGATATTATCATATTATGCAATTATGATATTATTGCTGCCACTCATTAAATGCCATGGTGTTCAACCCATTGAACAAAAAGTGAAATTGGAAGGAGTTAGTTGCTGCGTGGAAACAATGATCCAGTATTTTCTTCGTAATACAAGGAGCTGCTGCAATTCTATCCAGTAATAGCTTTCTTGGGATTTTCTTAAAAGAATAAAGATATCCTGGGTATAAGAAGCAAAAAAAAATCCTGGGAGAAGAAAATATGTCTTGACGCTTCACCTCTCCAAAAATTAGAGGAATTTAATGGTAAATTCTTGTACTATAATCATCCTATGAACCATCAGCCAAAAATGATGGCTAGCTTCTACCTGTACCATACTCCACACTAGGAGGCATTTTATATAGAATTATATTTTGACTTAAAGTAATTTTTATAATATATTTAGTTGCACCTGGTTAACCTCACCCTCAAAGTAGCATCACAGAAAGTATCATCTGGATACCACTCTTCAATTAGTTCACATTATAAAATATTAAACTACATTTGCATTATGATTTCAATAAATCAAGAACTTTGAGCCAAATTTCCTCCAATATGACATATCTTTAGGGAGTCATTTAGGCATTTGTCAATAACACATTAACTCTTTCAGAAGCAGAGTGGCCTTACCACTTGGCTACTAAAGTTAATTGAGGCTTTGAAACCATTAACATGTCTATGTGCTGTTCTTTCATTCTAAAAGCTTTACATTTCCTAGGTTCTGGTGTATGTCATTTCTTTGCACCTGGTTTCACAAAACATGGTACATCCATAATGTCTTCCCGAGTGTTCTCAGAGTACTTATTAGACATTTATTCTTGTAACATTAAAGTGGCTGTTCCTAGTCCTGTGGCATGTCACAATGATTTATTTAATGGAAAAATTCACAGCCTGATCACATGTTGAATTAAGAATGTGCTCCTAATAAGTCAATCCAGATTCTGGACAATGCCAGTTATGAAGAAATTTCCATTTAGAATTCTTTGGCAAGTATTGAATCCATTTAAGCAATTCAGAGAGGGAGAAAGAAAGTGAGGGAAAGAGAGGGAGATCCATCATTTTTCTGCTAGTAAAGTAAGAAGAAAATTATGTAAGCCAGAGAAAAATATAGCTCAAAATTGAAGTATAATGACTGTGAGTAATGTTAATGATCCATTCTTCCTTTCTAAAATTACAGAAACATGGACAGTAGTTACAGACAATTGGTAATGTTCTTTGCTCTCTGAAAATTTCCATTGGAAGAGGTGGAAATTGCAATTTGATATGATGCATTTTAATTAATATAATTAGTAATGGATGTCAGCATTCCAAACTTTATCAAACTATTCTTGATTTGGCCTGAGTTCTTAATGTATTAAATTGTTTGCATATGACATTCATATATAAACAGAGATCATAGAACAGTTAATCCGTACAGTCCATCCTTTCCAAATCATCCACATTGAAAGCTGTCTAAATTTTTTTTTTATCTGAAACAGGTCAGTAGTTACATTGTTTTGAACAGTAGGGCTTTAGTTATGTTAAATTATTATGCATAATTATCAGTAATGTTAATAGAATCAAATGCTATCACTACCATTTTTTCACACTATGACAGAGCATTTCTTCCAAATTAACTGAATAAAAGGGAAGAAAAATTACATCTTTGCAATGGGGTTTTGTTTCCAGAAATTAAATGCAACCAGCTCATCGGAAGGAAGCACAGTTGATGTTGCCCCACCTCGAGAAGGTGAACAGGCTGAAACTGAACCGGAGGAAGACCTTAAACCAGAAGCTTGTTTTACTGAAGGTAAACAAGCTCTAATACGATTAAATGTAATCCCCCCCCTTTTCTTACAGAGACTGACTGACTATACCTCACTTGACAAAAGTATTTCAAAGAAATGGTGAAGGCATGTTTATCTTTGTTTTTCTCTTTTCTTCCAAAATGTGAATTTATCTCTATTTCCAGATTATACTGTAGCAGTGACTGTGCTGGCACAATTAAGATGAATTGGCATGTCTTTTTTTGTTTGGTTTTCAGTTCTCCAAAATGTGGAGAATACTATGAGATAAATGGCGTTCTAGAACAGCAGTCACTTCAGACCTCATTGTCAGTGCAGTGATCTGATTTATATTGTAGATACCACAATAATTACACCACATCCCTTACAGTAACAAATGTGGTTAATTTGTGCTGGGACCAGAGCTGCTTGGGGATGAATGTGGCAGGGAGAACAGTAGTTCTCTCAGTGACCAGTATAGTGTCTTGCATACAAATCAATAAAGATTTGCTGATTTGATGTGATTGGATTTAATCTGATGAGTAGAAGATCAGAGTTAGAGTGGATGGAAGTTAGAAATATCATGAAAGCAAAGATGGGGAAGACAAAGGAATAGAGATACTGACTGACAAAACGAGTCACAGGTGTGACTACAAACAGCTCTGAGGCTGAACGTAAATTAGCTTGGGGAAACTGACAGTGGCTGATGCCTGGGAAGATGGGGACGTTCTGTGTGTGAAAGGGAGGGAATAAAAATCCAGGATCACATCAAAAAATGAATAAACAATTTGAACGTGTAGTTTTTCCCCAAACCTGTGATGTGTTCTTGGACCCTATTTCCATCAGTGACCTCGAGGCAAACGAGATCCTACCTAGTATTAAAGGCTGAAGCCATTTATACTCAAGCAACTCTTGGTAAAGTAATTCCTTGCATTCTAGAGAGCTGGTTGAATAGCTGAGTCTGAGATTGATTCATTATACAGAAGGGATGCTGAGGATGACGAGAGAATGTAGAAACAAGTTACCCTATTAAATGATGATCTACGCCTGAGGTGGGGAGGCAGCAATGAAGTTTATTTTTCCCTAACTATGGGTAAAATAGATTTTTCTAATTTATTATATTTAATCTGATCTTTCAGGATGTATTAAAAAGTTTCCATTCTGTCAAGTAAGTATAGAAGAAGGCAAAGGAAAGGTGTGGTGGAACCTTCGGAAAACCTGCTACAGCATTGTTGAGCACAACTGGTTTGAGACTTTCATTGTCTTCATGATCCTTCTTAGTAGTGGTGCTCTGGTAAGTGAAACGCATATTGGCAAGAATCAGGTTCTAGTAAAATAGCGTATTCTCCAAAAATGCCAGAGGCATACACTGAGTTTAAGGAGCAAAAGACGAGGTGTACCTGTGCCTTGCAGCCCTTGGGAAGCAGGGTTTATGCAAAATTCAGTACAGGATAAATCAGGACTATGAAGAGCCAGATGGAATTTCTCATCTGGTGTTTATCTAACAGATGTTTGAAAACCACTTACAGAGACATTCTGTAACTATGTTAACTTCCATGTCAAATACCATCCAGTTCTCCCTAATAATCATATTAGCATTTGTGGACTAAAAGTGCGTCTTGTTTTCTTTATGTCTAATCAGTTTATGCTTTCAATACAAGCCAGATCATTCAGAGAATCACTCGAGGTTATGTTGGAACAGGCAAAGTCTCTCCCTCATTAACAAAACTACTGGTTATTTTCTGAGTTTATATTACTTCTCTCAAAGCATGTTTTTGTAGCCATAATTGAAATAGAGGTTTGGGAGTGAGAGGCAGGGGGAAAAGTACATACCAAATCGGCAAAGATACTGACATTTCTTTAACAACACTTTCCATTAGTTTTAGTCTTTAAATTGTGTCTGATGTTCAATGCTTGTCTGATATTAGCTAATATTTATCAAATCATTGCTTTGTGATCAGTATTATATTAAGAATTTTATCAAGTATTTGGGGGAGACAAGCCATTCAATTAAAATAAAAGCATTCTTCATTCACAGGCATTTGAGGATATATACATTGAACAGCGAAAGACTATCAAAACTATGCTAGAATATGCGGACAAAGTCTTTACTTATATATTCATCCTGGAAATGCTTCTCAAATGGGTAGCTTATGGATTTCAAACATACTTCACTAACGCCTGGTGCTGGCTAGATTTCTTGATCGTCGATGTAAGTACACTGAGTGATTTTAATAAAATTATTTTTAAGAGGCAAATTTGACATTTCATATACTTTTCTAATTAAGACCTTGACTTTTGAGAACCTAGTTTCATTAATGCTGACACAATTATGCAATTATCTTTTTAAAAACACATAATAAATGCAAAAATGAGAACAGCCTCATGGAAAACAGAAGAGGTCCTAAAAATGTGGACAGTGGTAAGAGAAAACACAGAAAGAGCAGTTTTATGTCACAAGCAGACAGCTCTTATGTTTCTGAAAGGACCTCAAGTTAAGAAATAGCCAAAAGAGCAAATTGGTGTTAATTGACAGATCTAAGCATTTATTAACAGTTCAATAAAAAAAATATATCAAAGAAGTAAAATCAAGACAGATTTGAGGGCAGAAATTGTGAGAATTGCTCTTTAATCCCTTAGTAGAGTACATGTTATTAAATGGTGTTAAAATAACCTATCCTGTATTCATTCAGCCACATCCCCACAGACAATAAAATGCACTTCTATTCTTAAATCAGTAGTTAGCCCAGTAGCTAATCAGATATTTACCATACAGAGAGCTAGGTGTAGGAGCCCTGCTCTGAATCCAATACCCTGGGTGAGTCGTCATGGGAATGCTGCCAATAATGGGATCTGTTTGACCCGCAGCCTTTTTTTATTCCTAGCGATTTAGAGGCACTGGAATAAAATGACAGTCACCTGGTTCTTTGTAGTCTGTGATACAAGGCCTCCCAGCCTCCCAACAAAACAAGGTGCTTTAAGTACTTGTAGCTGTTTCCTAGCAATCATAAAGCACTTTATTTTCAGCTTGAACACTTGCCAGTATGAATCAATGATTGTGGTATGCATCCATTTATTCTTTTTATCATTTCTGACAAGTGTGGGTCTACCTAAATTCTACTCCCCTTTCTCCCACACATACATACTCATTATTCTATAACCAAAATGTGTTTAACTCTGAAGTGAGAAGAAATCTGCTGCCATGTCACTTTTAATAGACCACAAATGACTTCCAATTCCTATGGCTGGTCTTCAATGAATAATAGAGATGAATTTCAACATTATCCTCAAAAGCTACCCATAAAGGGAAGTTTAATATTCTCATATTCTACAGCTGGAATGGATCTTAAAGAATATCTAGCATTTATTCTAGATAATTTTCTAAAGAGTTTATTCTAAATTGAAGCCTCAGTTTAAAGAATTATGCAAAAATAGCACAATTACTTTGTAACAAAGCTAAGAATAGTGTACAAATTTCCTAATTCTCAATTCAGTGCTCCTTTATGCCACTGATTTATCTAATTGGTACAAATATGGTATTATTTTTTTCCAAATTGGCTTTAAGATTTAGCATTTATAATCTCTAGCTCCCCCCTGAAATGATGGAACACTAAACACATTTAGGAATCTTCTCTGTTTCAAAAGGATTTTGTCATGTATAAAGAGCATTTACAAATGTGATAGTTCTCAGAAAACTGAAATTTACTGAATATTTACATTTACTGAAATTTACATTCACTTAAATACTACATTGCACTTTTAGTATTTCCATGTATTTAACCCATATAGAAGATATGAATATATTGCAAAAAACCTCTCAAGAGCAGAGGTCTTGTATCATGTTTATATCCTTAGACACCTGATATAGACGTGTATCTGTCCAGTTTTCCCAATACCATTTACTGAATAGACTGTCTTTACCCCACTGTATGTTCCTGCCTCCTTTGTCATAGTTTAAATGACCATATAGGTGTTATTTCTGGGCTCTCTATTCTGTTCCATTAATCTATGTGTTGCTTCTATGCCAGTACCATGATGTTTTGATTACTATAACCTTGTAGTATGATTTGATGTCAGGTAGCATGATACCTCTCACTTTGTTCTTCTTTCTCAAGATTGCTGTGGCAATTCAGGGTCTTTTATGGCTCCATATAAATTTTAAGATTATTTGTTCTGGTTCGGTATTTTTGATAGGGATTGCACTGAATCTATAGATTACTTTGAGTAGTGTGAACATTTTAATGATGTTAATTCTTCCAATCCATGAGCACAGTGTGTGCTTCCATTTGTATCTTCTTTAATTTCTTTCTTCAGTGTCTTATAGTTTTCTTAGTACAGGACTTTTACCTCTTTGTTTAAATTTATTCCTAGGTATTTTTTTTATGCAATTGTAAATGGAATTGTGTTCTTAAATTCTCCTTCTGACAGTTTATTATTGGTTTATAAAAAATGCAACCGATTTCTGAATATTAATTTTGTATCCTGATACTTTACTGAATTCATTTATTAGTTCTAATACTTTTTTTGGTGGACTCTTTAGGGTTGTCTATATACAAGGTCTGACAATTAAGTTAGCAAACTTGTTGCAACAATGTTGCTAACCTTTTTTGATATCAAAGGGATTGTTCATTATGAATTTGTACCAACTGGATAAACAGTTAACCAAGTTTACTATTTGGAAGTGCTGAATAGGCTGTGTAAAAAAGTTAGATGTCCTGAACTTTTCATCAACAATTTTGCATCACGACGATGCAACAGCTCACATGGCACTGTCTGTGAGGGAGTGAGTTTTTAGCCAGTAAACAAATAACTGTATTGGAACACCCTCCTACTCACCTGATCTGGCCCCCAATGACTTCTTTCTTTACCCAAAGATAAAGGAAATATTGAAAGGAAGACATTTTGATGACATTCAGGACATCAAGGGTAATATGACAACAGCTCTGATGGCCATTGCAGAAAAAGAGTTCCAAAATTGCTTTGAAGGGTGGACTAGGTGCTGGCATTGGTGCTTAGCTTCCCAAGGAGAGTACTTCGAAAGTGACCTTAGTGATATTCAGCAATGAGGTATGTAGCAGTTTTTCTAAGATGAGTTCGCAAACTTAATTGTCTGACCGTGTATATATAATAGTATCATGTCATCTGCAAATGACAGTTTTACTTCTTCCTTTCCAATTTGGATGCCTTTTATTTATTTTCTTGTCTGAAAAGATCATGACTTTTAGGACAAAGAGGTTTTAAGTCTTTAATTCTGGTCTTTCCTGAAATTCCAACTCATATTTCTAAATGCTTCCTAGGTAATACTTACTAGATACTCCTCCTGTCTGAGCACGTTCACTGTCTTTCCCTTCCAATCATGCATTTCTTCCTAATTATCTGTTTAGTCTGATGGTGGTATATCTACGAAGCTAAACCAAATGTCATTTTCAGGCTTTTTCTTCTCTATCACTACTCACAACCACTCAGACAGCAAATTCTCCATGTTACCAACTAAAAAGTGAATTGGGGTCTGGACTCTCCTCTTCAATACAAACACCATTATGACTAATTGAACCAAGCAATGGCTTACTAAGGGTTCTCCCTGCCTCCAGTTATAACATTGTCAAATGCTTCCCTTAGAAAAATCCCCATGGCTCTTTCTCTTCTTAAAAGGCCATCCTATGGGACACCATACCAATTCATCAGCTAGGATTCTAAACTGTGACAGTACAGGCAGATAAGGATTCTCATGTATAACATTAATAACTAGCCTTTGCCTTAGTTAATTTAATCTTCACAACCACCGAGGCATCTACTGTTATGATCCCGATTGTGTAGATGAGGAAATTGAGGCACAGAGTAGTTACTTAGCTGTTAAGTGACTAACATATGTTCATTATGTAAAGTGTCAAAAACAATTCCTATTTTCCCAGAAAAAAAATAATTATACCTCAGGATAGATTCATAATTACATATCCCATAAACAGGAGCATTTTCCAGCAGTGTATTTGATTAAAGATGATGCATCCATAAATAAAAAAAACTGTGATTTGTCTTTTCAGCATAAATAACATATAGTATTTTTTTGCTTTAATCATCTTGAAATTACTGAATTGCAGAATTCCAGACAAGGAAGTAAACTTAGAAATACCTGGTTGAGGCTGGCTAAGTGGCTTAGTTGGTAATGAGCTCTCTCAAGAGTGTGAGCTCTGAGCAACAAGGTCGCCGGTTCAATTCCCGGCCCAAGCTGAGCTGCCGCTGAGCTGCCAACAGGTGGCAGGATGGCTCAGCTAAAACAAACAAACAAACAAACAAACAAGCAAAAAAAACAAATACCTGGTTGAAAGTCCCCATTTTTAAAAAACTGGTGTTTGTAATATTTAAATGAAATTGCTGTGGACCCCATGGTGCTGTGTACCACACAGTTGTCCATGGTGATGTACCATCAGAATTTACTCATTCATCCCCCAAGGGATGAACACTTAGATTATCTTCAGCTTCCCACTGCCACACACAAACACACACACACACACACACACACACACACACACACACATGGCATAATGACCGAGATGTTTGCTTTTATATAGATTATGAGCGTGATGAATTTTCTAATCATGTACCAAGTTCAAGACAAAGAAACTGTAAAAGCCTAAGATAGAAGTAGAAGCATGTGAAAGGCCAAGAGGCAGCCCCTGAGTTACAAGCTCCCTTTGATGAACTCTCCTTCCTGATTGACATTACATAGAAACTGTTCTATGCACCTCAGACATGGAATATCCCTCACTTCCTTCCTGCCATAAACCTTACCCATCCCAGCTGGCTAAACCCCACCATGTCCAGTATCCCCAACCTCCTGTCATCACCAACAGCCCTTTGCCACCACTTCCATGGCAGCTTTGCACCTGGTCCTCACCATTACCTGAGCCCCATTTTAGAAGCTGCCTAGCAGATTGAAAAGGGGACTGTTCTAGAGTGGGAGGGGGGAGGTGTGCACCTAGCAATCTGAAGGTTTAGGTGCTCTTGCTTGAAGAAATACAAAGTTATTCCACATGCTATTTAAACCCTACGGTACAGTTAATGGAAAACCCTCAGTTGCATGATGCGTTGAGGAGGCCTTTGGGGTCTCAAAGGTCTCACAACGTGGATTATTATTTCTGTGTTCTGACTTCTGTAGCAGATATAAATTTTACTCTGCAAGCTGTGAGGTGTGCTATTCCATTCTGCTCTCCTGCCAGCCTGGAGAGAGGTGGATGATGGGACTCAAAAGTGCTCACCTTTCCTCTTTAGAGACTTCCAACCAATTCTGTTTTCAGTGCCATCTGTTACCCCTGTTTTAGGGGAATCTGGTGACTCCAGGTCCAGAGCCTTAAGACAGTTCATTGGAGCAGTTTGACTTCTTGAGTTTCTGCTGCTTCTGCTCCGCTGAGGGAGCAGTCATTCTTGTGCTCTCCATAGTCGAGAATTTGTCGTCTTTTCCCACCTTCTCTGTTTGCACTCCTTTGCTTTCCTGCTAGTTGAGTTTCAATAGGGAGCTTAAATAAATGTATTGTTCAAGCAGAATAGAGGAAAATTTGGACGAAATCTGTATGTTTTGGTTACTGACATTTTTGTCACTGATTTGTAGGAGTTCTTATACTAAGGAAATTTGCTGTTTTGTCACAAGTGGTATAACTATTTTTCTTATTAGAGTTTTTGTCTTTGTTTCTTTGTTACCTTGGAATTTTTCATATTCATTTAGTCAAATTTATCAGTCTTCTTTTTCTTCTTAGTTTTTCTCATGCTCATCAAAACTCCCTTCAAGATTATTATTTTTTACCACTAAAATATTTTCTCATGTTTTATTTCTTCCAGTTTTATAACTTGAGTTTTGTTTCTTCATCCAATTTTTTTAAGGTTTTAATTTTTGATCAGTCTAGAACTTATTTTAGTGTAAGGAGTAAGGTTCAGCTCCAATATTATTTTCCTCACAATGTTTTCACATTTTAGATGTTCTTTTTCTCTCTCATTTAAAATGCTATCCTTACTTACATGCTAAATCTCAGTATGTCTTGGGTCTAATTTACATTTACTATGATTTACTATGATTCATTCATTTCTCTTGTCTACTAAATGACAGACTTAATTATTGCAGATTTATAATTGTTTTTTTGCTTTTTTTTTTTTTTAAGCTGAGCCATCCTGACACCTGTTGGCAATTCAGCAGCTGCTCAGCTCGGGCCGGGAATTGAACCACTGTTGCTCAGAGCTCAAACTCTTGAGCGAGCTCTTAACCAACTGAGCCACTCGGCTGGCCCGATTTATAATTGTTTTTAATATCAGGTGGGATTTGTCCACTCTGATTGTTCTTCTTCTTAAAATAATATATTAGATTATCTTACTCTTTTTTAAAATATTTTAACATTTGTATAGTTCCAAAAGACACACAAATAGTAAAAACAAAAAAATATTGTACTTAAAATAGTGAAATGATATTGTTGTTTATAATAGTTTTCATTTTATTCCCTAGGTTTTCTTTTGAGGTCAACAATAATATATCTGCAAATAATGACGTCTTCCATTTTTAAAAACTCTGATAGCTCTTATTTCTTTTTCCAGAAAGTGTTAAGTTACTAGTGGGCATATTCTTTTATTTCTGATTTTAATGGATATGCTTTTTGATTTTACCATCAAAAATTATGCAAACTTTGGGATTAAAATGTATTACCTGAATATATGGAGGTGATCATATAGTTTTAATCTTTTAATTGTTTATATTGAACTTAAATATCATCTTTAGCCATTTTTAAGGGAAATAAATTCATATTACTTTGTTCATTAACCAGTCACAGGATTTCTGGAGTCTTCTTCAGATCCATAAATCCCTTCTGCTTTATTCTTTTTCTAATCAGTCTCAGCTGTTATAGAAATGTTGAAAAATGTAGATGACAACCAAAGCACCTCTGTAACATCTGTCACAGACAGTTTCAAACAGTAGTATTTGCTGTGTAGTGAGGCCTCAAGAATCATGTAAATTTGTACTAAAAATTCAGGTTTTGGGAAAAGGTTTCTGTGATAGTTTGTATATATTAGCAAGTGTGCCTTTCATGTGCTTTCATCACAAAAGTGATGAAGATTAAAACACTATGTACTGAAAGGTTGGGGACAAAGTTGCTGAGGTGGAAAACACTGAACTTCAAAACTGAAGACCTAACTTCTAGTGATGAGCTTGCCCCTTTCTACCTTTTCTTGGACAAGTGACTAGTCATTTGACTACTCTGAGACAAAGACAATAAGTGAAAAAGATCACTGTAAGTTGCAAAGCACCCTACCAATATAGGACATTATCTTCAAAATTTAAGTATATTGCAAATCTAAACTACTTATTTCAAAATTGCCTCTAAAGCATATTAATTTTTTCACAATAGTTAACTCAATAAAATGAGTTTTTATGCTACACAAAATAACATGAAGTTCATTAAAAGAAGGCCAATTAACCAATGCCCAGGTTTTCTAGAAACACACAGAAACACCCCACTGTGGGATGATTATATGCAAGTGGTACCTCCCAGCCTTTGAACCCACAATTTCCTATCCTTCCAGTACCTTCTGGTTCTGGCTATTAACCTCTTTTTCTTCTCCCTTTTCAAAGCATGAGCTTCCTTACTTTAAGGTCTTGATAAATTTGCAGCCATTTACCTTTAAACAAAGGACTTGGTTGGGAGAATGAGGGAAGTCTTCAGAAAGCAGCTCCAGAAATATAAAGAAGCTGTTAATGCCTCTTGAGGCAAAGGAGCCCAGAATATAAAAGCCTGTGCATTCTTTAATAACCTCTCCCATCTTTCCAGTCTTCTGTAGCAGCAAATACTAGACAGAAATGAATAGCTCAATAAATTATCCTGCCACTACTCAAGTTTAACTTCCAGTCATTTATTTTTCTGTTCAATTTTGAGAGATGTATGCTAAATTAAACAATGAGTGGACAGTGTCTCCATTTGCCTTGAAAGTCTTGGTTCTGGTTTTGGTGTCTCCTCTTATACATGGTGTTCTTGGTCAGATCATTGTTTTCATCTGACCTCACAAGATTATTGAGGGGATTCATTTGGATCCATTTTCAATGGCCCTTTTCACAAGAAACTAAGCCTTAATGCCCTTAAGCTACCCAGTGGATGTAATGAACTAATTTCTTTCCTATGCATCAAGGAAAGCACTGAGAAGAAAATCACTCAAGTCATTTTCTGTATTCCTCAGATGAAGAACACATTTTTGATAATGGATGCAAAATGTTAAGATATGGTTTTGAAGTCAGATAACTTGGGTTCAAGCCTCAAATCCATCTCTTTGCTTTTGGAGGTGGGAAGATAATGGGGGCAGGAGGGTGGGGAAGGCAACTCAACTTCCTCACTAGTAAAAAGTCATGAGTAATAGTACCTAATTCTTTTTTTTTTTTTTAAGATTTTAATTGGGGAATTGGGGGATGGGAACAGTGCTGGGGAATTGGGGGAAGGGGAACAACAAGTTGCTGTCTTTTTGTTCTTCAGTCTAGTTGTGGAGGATGTTGCTTCACTGGCCCAAGTTGGCACCATCATTGCGCTCTTCCCGGGAGAGGCAGATCAGTTGCCGGCTTCTGGACGGCCACTCACAGCGGCTGCTGGCCACTCACATTGGCTGCTGGCTACACACGGTAGCCCATGGCAACCCACTGCAGCAGGGGCTGCAGTCTACGCCGTTGCCGGCAACTCACAGCAGCCCAGCTCCAGGTTGAGCTGCTGTTCAGCATCTTAGCTTGGAGGGCAGTGTCACTGGCCCTCATATGTGGGATCTGAACCAGGGCCCTCTGGCATCCCAAGCCAGCTCTTAACCATCGCGCCACTCGGCCGGCCCTAATTCTTGAGATTTATACATGTAAGGCACTTAGAACAGAACCGAGCGCATAGTAAATTTTCAATAAATGTCATGTTGAAAGCAAATCAAAGCAGAGAAAGTCTCTTCTACCAAAAAAAGATGTCTTCTTTAATCTTTCATATATTTAAATAATATTTAACATACGTGTAAATATTAGAAAGATGTGTTATCACCCTGCATGAGAGGTGCATATTCTAAATCATAAGTCCAGTCGTTTGGGTAAAAACTTCTCTATGATTATGAAAGCAGACTATGGTCTGATGAAATGTTTTTCCAGGTAATGTTTCCCCTTTTGTTTATTTATGCAACACATATTGACTAAAGCATATTCAACCAGACAGTATTAGGCACATTAAGAGAAGAACATTTCATCTCAGCCCATGAAAAGTTTATGTGGCCTGGAAGGGAAGAAAAGATATCTAACTAATTGACTACTACATGGTAAATGCTTCCAGTACACATAGCAAAGACTACATAAATTCGGGAGAGAAACATGATTTCTAAATGACAACATTAAGTATAGATCTATGGCTTTTGAACCAAATCCTGAATCACCCGTGATATATATGCACAAGTTTAACAGGGTTCCATGGGTGAAATATCTAACTGGAGGCATTTACAAATGTTTATAAAAATGGTCAAGGACTCAGTTTCACTGGTAAGAAAATTAATAATATGAGATGAGGCTGGCAATATAAAATGATCCCACTATGTGGAAGATAAAGGCTGCCAAGACATGTCTGAAGTTTTATATGGTTGTCACTAAAGTCAGCAGCTTATTTCTTGGTGGACTAATGAGTATTTTTTTTTTTCTTTCGTAGGTTTCTTTGGTTAGCTTGGTAGCCAATGCTCTCGGCTACTCAGAACTTGGTGCCATCAAATCTCTCCGGACACTGAGGGCTTTAAGACCTCTAAGAGCTTTATCACGGTTTGAAGGCATGAGGGTAAGAAGGGTAGAACCTCTCCAGTGATTCATGTCAAAATTAAATGTAGGTCATAACTTAAATACAGAGATGTGCCATACTCTTTTGAAATTTATTTAATAGAATTACAAAGTTTCTATCCAGGGATCTTAGAGATCGCTAAGTCTAGCCTCATGAAACTGAAACAGATCCTCAAAAACTGTGGCAGAGCTAGGGCTAGAATCCAGGTCTCTTGAGAGCAGCTCAAGGATGTTTCCACAAAATCCCCAAACCGTGTGCTGCCATTTATTTGTTTCCATTACTTATACACTTTAAAATGACTATTTACTACCGACATTCATCTTAGGAGGAGCTTTTCTTCCTCAATAGGTAGATTCGTTCCTCAAAAATTACTGGTAATGAATGAAAGGTAAAATGGGTTTTGTGTGCTTTCACTTCTTCAATTAATATCAGTAAGAAAAATAGTTGTTGTGCAAGAAAACGCCACCAAATTGTAGCCTCTGACAAAATCTATGTATCCTAAGCAAACAAAGTAGGGGTTAGGATAATTAAGGATTACAGGCAGCCCCTGGGGTTTGTTTTACAGAGCTCCCTTTTAAGTGAGCATTCTGAATGAGGTTCACTTTTTCTATAGCACTCGTATTTTCCTTTCTAGCTCTCTCCCCTTCTGTATATTGTATGCATCTAAACATAAAGTACATACTTACATACACACCCACTTGCCACGCCTCTCAAAATACTATGCAGCACAAAGGCCAGCTTTGTTTAATCCAGCTTGCAAATGCACACGGATATTGAATTTCTTCTAGGTCATGGGGCCTTTATGTTAAGAGGTCATTTGTTTGGGCAATAAAAACATTTCAGCCTTGACTTTGAGACTCACTCACCAAGAAGAATGAAACCACTCTCCAGACTTTTCAGAAGCACTTGAAAGCAAGGAAATACTTGGTTTTACGTTATTATTTCATTTCTTTTCTACTTGATAAGAAAATCACAAGATAAAATTTATAAAAATTATTAAATTATTACACAATTTTAGGCTCTTTTCACACCAAACTTTTACCATTACTTACATTACTTAAGCCCTCATCTGATTGTATGGCTTCATATTAAGAATTCTTTTCTGAGGAGGAGAGTGCAATTAAATAACATAAAAATCTTATAAAATTTGCTCCAATCTGAAAAGTATTCTGTTTGTCATTTTTTAATTCAGTCATTTGGCAGAATTAACTTTCTAGCTATAAAATATGGTAAAATGTACTATGCATTTTTTTATGATAAAACTTGTGGAGGTAATTTTACCAAATTTTAGTAGCAGAAAAAACAGGCTTAAGCATAATATATTTGACTTAACTTGCAAAAGAAATGAAATCCAAGTAGCATATGAGATTTTCACAATTTTGGATTTTAGGTTTTGACACCAATTTAAAATTTTTTGGTGTTGATTCCTAAAATAATATTTGTGATATTTTAAAATAGAACAACAGTTTCACTTAACAAAATAGTCCAATATAAACTAGATTAAATTAGATAAGAAAATATATTATTGACCTCCTTACAGATTTCAAAATACATCTTAATCTCTTCTGAATTTAATAAGAGAAAAGTAGACTAAATTTCTCCTTCATGAAGTTGGGTTGGCCTGGTGAAGTAGCACGTGCCCCAAAGTGAACATTTAAGAGATTTGGAATAATAATAATGGGAACACATTCTGTGCTTTTATGTCCAGAGATAAATTGCTAATTTAATAATATACTTTTTTAAATTGGGATTTACCAATAGGGAAAAAAGGACCCTGTAAATTCCTAATCTTATTCTTCATAGCCATGAAAAGTTAACTCAGTTTTCAGATACAGATTTAATGCATTAATACTTTGCTTATTGCAAATAGCTTTTTTAGCCACACTTTCAAATTATCAATCACTCATTAACACTCTTGAAAATTAAAATGTATTGCTGAATGATGATTATTTTTTCTGTTGGTATTTAATACATTTTTTTCTTTTTTTCCCCCAGCATAAAAACATTTTCTAACTCCATCTTAACTATATCAGGTTTTGTTTATTTCTTTTCACACTTTGACATATTTTGCTTTCCTTAAATCCTTTAGCTCTTTTATTGTGTCATTGTTTATTTTCCCTTATCAAGTATGTCCCAGAAAATATTGGAAGGGACTCATCTACCTATATTTTTATTTAACTCTTTTCACACCCATTTTAGTATTAAGTAAATGAAAGAAATGTTTTCCAATTTAACAATGTGTAAGCTGCCTTATCCTCATGTCCTCTTCCAGGTGGTTGTGAATGCTCTTGTTGGAGCAATTCCCTCCATCATGAACGTGCTGTTGGTTTGTCTCATCTTCTGGCTGATCTTTAGCATCATGGGTGTGAATTTGTTTGCTGGCAAGTTCTACCACTGTGTTAACACAACAACGGGTAACATGTTTGAAATTAGTGAAGTCAACAATTTGAGCGATTGTCAGGCTCTTGGCAAGCAAGCTCGGTGGAAAAATGTGAAAGTAAACTTTGATAATGTTGGTGCCGGCTACCTCGCATTGCTTCAAGTGGTAAGTGGCTACTTTGTTTTGAAAACATTTTCAAAATGTTTCAAATAAGATCATTTATCTCATGTTCTTTGAATGATTAATATCTGAATGTACAAAAGTTAGGTGATGATAACACCTATACTATTGACTTGACTGTAAAGAAGGTGTTTTGCAGTTATTTTATAATGTATTTTCTCCAGTATTCTGTTTTTAGTATGTTTTAATGTGATTTTATATTTCTGCTTCCTGTTTGTTTTTGTTACATTATTGAAGGCTATTGTGCTATTACCATTTTTGGTTTTCTATAGCAATGAATGACAAAGGAGCAATTTTGTGTACTAAAGTAATAACACATGTATTGTAGTAATGAATTAAATGTATGGATTATTAGCCAGTTAATAATGGTACCAACATCTAAGGAGTATGGTTCTACTATGTATGTTAATGCAAATTTTATGGAGTGGATTTCAAAATGTGTAATGTTTAATAATTTTGGCTTAATTGACAGTATATTACCTAATCAATAAACACAACTGAGTTGTGTGTAAACATGCCATAGGTTGGAATAGAGCTTACCTTTTGGTACAAAAAGGATTTGAGACCGAGATGGGAGTTTCATAAATTTGGTTGTATTTTACTGTAGAAAAAAATAGAAAATCTTCTAACAAAGAAAAGGAGTTCCTGACTCTAGATAAAATCTTGTTCTATTTCAATTTCACTTCTTCATTCAATTCATTTCAATCTCTTCATATAAAATTTCATAATATTGCACAAAAGTCATTTGTACTGAAACTATCGATTTTCATATGGTAAAAGGCATATTCTTAGATTAGGTTTTTATGCAGAATTCAAAAATATGTTGTTTACAGGCCACATTTAAAGGCTGGATGGACATTATGTATGCAGCTGTTGACTCACGAGATGTAAGTATCATTCAAATGCTATTGATAGCTACTAGATTTTACACAGTGAACATTTGTGATAATTTAATTGAAAGGCACAGGATTTTATATTACATGTAATCAGAACATTCAGTATTGTATGTAGAAATGATCTTTTCAAGCCAATATACTTCGCTATA
>NW_017732101.1:485101-509831 GCF_001890085.2 Hipposideros armiger | reverse complement strand
CCCATGTCACACCCATGACCTCTTTCTCTGCTGGTTATTCTCTTCATGTTTATGACTAGAAAATAAACTTAGCCTTTTTAGAAGGAAAAGGGTGTCATCAAGTTGTTTGTTTCACCAAATACACAAAAAAGAAAAAGACTCATTCAGAATGCATACTCTGGAACTTTGTAATAGGAAGGCACAATAATAATGTATTATGCTCACCAACCTGTACTCTAGCTCATCTATCCTCTTAGATGAGTAAGGAATGAGGAAACGGAGGCCCAAAGATAGTAACTATCACACAAAGTCACAAAGCCTGTAACTGCTATAGCTGGGACTTGACAAGGTCTCATGAACCAATAAATAACTTCACTTTACCATATTTTTAAGAATAGTTGGAGCTGGGTAGGGTATACAAAAGGGCATGAACCTGCTTTACTCAGGTCATCAGACGCCATAGTTAGAAGAGAGAATTAAATAGAAAATGACTGATATTTTCAGGGAGGGAGAGATGGAAAGAAGATACTGTCAAAGTCCTAAAGTATTTCTAAATGGGGTATTCAACCATCTAAAAGTCTGTCTATACTAACCTACTTAGTAAATACTCATTATTAGTTGTCATTTTTATAAACATTATAACAGTAATTCAAATCAAACAAAGCCCATACACATTATCAGCCAATTATGTTTTGTTCTTGCCATATGTCTTTTTTCCCCTCTTTTTTCAACATGAAATAAAATGGAGCACAAAGAATTGCTTGGGTAACGTGAGAAGGGTGCACATCTAATGGCCATATGTGGATATATATATATATATATATATATATATATATACTCAAGTGGGGAAGTAACTTGTCTCTCTCCCTATCCCTGGAGAGTATGATAAGCCAGGGTCTGTGAAGCATCTTCCAAAAATACCATGATAAAGCAAGCAAGTTTCAGGGAAACTCAATTTTAAAAATAGGAATAAAAATAATTCCTTAGAACAAAACTGTTTATGCTGAGTTTTCCTCCTAGAAGTCGATGTTCTGTTATTAAAGCCTTATCTCCAAGAGGAGCATTCCTAAACCCAAACTGAAAATATCACAAAAAAGCATAAAAAGAAAGTATAAAAAGACTAAGAATAGCCTCAAACTTTTGACATGTTCATACCGCTGTTAATTACTCTAAAGAAAATGTACAGGTAAGCCACAATGGGAGAACAGATGCAAGCAATCATAAAAATTACAAACTTTCACTGTACTACATCATACTAATTTGAGACAAGAATTGTTTTTGCAGAACACAATCTCAAGGCATGGCAAAAATATATCTATATTAAGTAACAACACTTACCAAACTGTTAATTTAGTTTAAGTATTTATTGTGTGTTTTTAAATATTTAATATTTTCAATATTATTTAGGTTAAACTTCAGCCTGTATATGAAGAAAATCTGTATATGTATTTATACTTTGTCATCTTTATCATCTTTGGGTCATTCTTCACTCTGAATCTATTCATTGGTGTCATCATAGATAACTTCAACCAACAGAAAAAGAAGATAAGTATTCCTCAGCCCTCGCTTTTCTCCATTCTGTGGTTCTCTCTGTTATATGCCCAGATAACCAGGATACTCGCAGTCATGACAGACTTGGATCATTTTGATGTTCTTTTCCACTCACAATATGGTCAATTCAGCGTCAGAGGATCCCACCCTCTAGTCACTGGCACCTCCCCAGGCTCATCCTCTACAGATCTGCTATAGTGTTTTTCTGATCCAAAAATGTGTCCACTGCTTCAAAACATCCAGTGGGCCACCAACGCTTTATCCTTGTTTACAGAGCCTTTCAGGAATTATCACCACCCAGTTTTCCAGCTTCATTTTCTCCCACACCATATTTTCTGTATCTATTTCCCTACTGCTCAGTCACCACCCACCCACCATCAACACTATCACTTGCTACACACACAGCTACATGAATGTTATGCCCTGTTCTAAACAAGCCATATTCTTACACCTCCATGATTTTACATAGAATAGTTTCTCTTCCTGGAATGCTCTGCTTAGCAAACCCTTAGTCTCCTTTAAGGTCTTAGCTTAAGGGTACTCTCATATATAAAGCCCATTTCTGAGTCTTGGAGTTGATAGTTATCTCTGCAGTACCTGTAGTGTTTTTTAAATTTTTTTTCATGTGGACACTGTGTCATATATCTATGTAAATTGGATACCTGATACATTGTCTAACACACAGGAAGAGCTCAAAAATTGTTAAACAGAGAAGCAAAACTGTGAACAGTGAAATGGACTAAGAAAACATTTTTTCTTTCATGAAAATATATTTGAGACCTCTGATCCTTCTTCTAAATATAATATAATCAAATTAAATCCTATACTAATCAGAGTTTTATGTGGTTATGGGTTTTCCATAATATTAAAGCACTCAGGATTTCACATAAATGGGAAAAGCAGAATAAATCTGTATGAAGCAGCGTAATATCAATTTAAATACTGAGAAAGGATTAAAGGAAAGACTCAGAAATATTTTTGTACAAGTGCTGTTGTAGCACATTGGGATTGTAACCAGTTTTATACTATGTCTTTACTTTGGAGGTCAAGACATCTTTATGACAGAGGAACAGAAAAAATATTACAATGCAATGAAGAAACTTGGATCCAAGAAACCTCAGAAACCCATACCTCGGCCAGCAGTAAGAATGACTCTTCTTTAACATTCGAAAGCCTTATTTACAGATGATGAAACTGGGCAGGGCTCTGATCAAAACACATTGGGTGATAACACCAATACGTAATATGCCGTAATTGTAAAGTTCATATTGTGTAAGACAATTCACAGCTGCCACATTCAATGAGAATTATAAGTTCTTTAAAAAGGGGCAATGCGGCTGGCCGAGTGGCTCATTGGTTAAGAGTTGGTTTGGGAGCGTGAGCTCTGAGCAGCAGGGCCACTGGTTCAGATCCCACATGGGCCAGTGATGCTGCATCATTTACAGCTAAGATGATGAACTACAGCTCAACCTGGAGCTGGGATGCCGTGAGTCGCCTGTGACAGCATAGGCTGCAGTAGGGCTGCAGGAGGCTGCCCTGAGCTACCATGAGTGGCTGGCAGCCAGCGTGAGTTTCCGAGGACCGCCATGAGCAGCCGTCCAATGGCTGGCAACCAATCTGCCTCAGCCAGGAAGAGTGCAATGATCACAATACCAACATGGGCCAGTGAAGTGACGTCCACAACTAGACTGAAGAAACAAAGGACAGCAACTTGTCTGTCCCCCTTCTCCAATTCCCCAATAAAATATTTTTAAAAAAGGGGGGGGGGCAACGTTCCTTACAGTTTGTCAGTTGAAAGCCTCCAACTCAGGGTTCCCAATAACTCTTTCCAAAGCAGGCTTCATGCACCTACTGCCACCCTACTGCTGCCAACATTGTGTCTGGTTCCTGCTCCTCTGATCTTACTATAAGTCACTCTCTTGTCCTTTTAGTAGATGGAGCTTTCCAGATTTCCCATGTCACACCCATGACCTCTTTCTCTGCTGGTTATTCTCTTCATGTTTATGACTAGAAAATAAACTTAGCCTTTTTAGAAGGAAAAGGGTGTCATCAAGTTGTTTGTTTCACCAAATACACAAAAAAGAAAAAGACTCATTCAGAATGCATACTCTGGAACTTTGTAATAGGAAGGCACAATAATAATGTATTATGCTCACCAACCTGTACTCTAGCTCATCTATCCTCTTAGATGAGTAAGGAATGAGGAAACGGAGGCCCAAAGATAGTAACTATCACACAAAGTCACAAAGCCTGTAACTGCTATAGCTGGGACTTGACAAGGTCTCATGAACCAATAAATAACTTCACTTTACCATATTTTTAAGAATAGTTGGAGCTGGGTAGGGTATACAAAAGGGCATGAACCTGCTTTACTCAGGTCATCAGACGCCATAGTTAGAAGAGAGAATTAAATAGAAAATGACTGATATTTTCAGGGAGGGAGAGATGGAAAGAAGATACTGTCAAAGTCCTAAAGTATTTCTAAATGGGGTATTCAACCATCTAAAAGTCTGTCTATACTAACCTACTTAGTAAATACTCATTATTAGTTGTCATTTTTATAAACATTATAACAGTAATTCAAATCAAACAAAGCCCATACACATTATCAGCCAATTATGTTTTGTTCTTGCCATATGTCTTTTTTTCCCCTCTTTTTTCAACATGAAATAAAATGGAGCACAAAGAATTGCTTGGGTAACGTGAGAAGGGTGCACATCTAATGGCCATATGTGGAAGAACTTCATCTGACAGATTGCTATCTATGAAATACGCATATGAACCTTCTCTCTCCTCTTTGTCTAGAACAAATTCCAAGGAATGGTCTTTGATTTTGTAACCAGACAAGTCTTTGATATCAGCATTATGATCCTCATCTGCCTCAACATGGTCACCATGATGGTGGAAACTGACGACCAGAGCAAATACATGACTCTAGTTTTGTCCCGGATCAATCTTGTGTTCATTGTCCTGTTCACTGGAGAATTTGTGCTAAAGCTTATTTCCCTCAGATACTACTACTTCACCATAGGCTGGAACATCTTTGATTTTGTGGTGGTGATTCTCTCCATTGTAGGTAAGAAATCCCTTAATCACAGAGAGGTACAGTTTGCAAATCCCCCAAGGCCTGTCATCTCTGTAAAAAGGAAATGAGATCTGAGAATTATAATGTGTGTAGACCTAAAGTTCAACACTCTTGCTCATTTTGCTCTATCTGAAGAATGTTTATATTCAAAAATAGAAAACAATATATATGGAGATTTCAGAAATAGCCTTTTTTATGCAATTGGGACATTTCAAATGTAAGGATAACTATTCATAGAAATTGGATGTGTATAATCTTGAATTATATCCTATTTGTGATTATTTAACTTGTTGGATTTTGTAAAAGTCCACATTGGTTTATAATATTATACAATAATTGTATAAAACTTTATCATCTTTTATTGCTGAATCAGGAAGATCTAAATACAGAGGGTGCCAAAGAAAGGGAGAACCTGTATTAAAATTGTAATACTCAATATATACTGATAACAAAATGTGAATATAAGTAATGTGTATACATATTTTTGGCACTCCCAGTATTTGGCAAAGGTTTATACTCATAATGAATGTTTTATTTTCATAGACCTTGCAAGGATATAGTATTCATATAAGCATATTAACTGTTTTGCTATTTTCCGTATTTTTCCACAGGCATGTTTCTGGCTGAGCTGATAGAAAAATATTTTGTGTCCCCTACCCTGTTCCGAGTGATCCGTCTGGCCAGGATTGGCCGAATCCTACGTCTGATCAAAGGGGCCAAGGGGATCCGCACGCTGCTCTTCGCTCTGATGATGTCCCTTCCTGCGTTGTTTAACATCGGCCTCCTGCTCTTCCTGGTCATGTTCATCTACGCCATCTTTGGAATGTCCAACTTTGCCTATGTTAAAAAGGAAGCTGGAATTGATGACATGTTCAACTTTGAAACCTTTGGCAACAGCATGATCTGCCTGTTTCAGATTACCACCTCTGCGGGCTGGGATGGTTTGTTGGCACCTATTCTCAACAGTGCACCACCCGACTGTGACCCAGACACAATTCACCCTGGAAGCTCAGTTAAAGGAGACTGTGGGAACCCATCTGTTGGGATTTTCTATTTTGTCAGTTACATCATCATATCCTTTCTGGTTGTGGTGAACATGTACATCGCTGTCATCCTGGAGAACTTCAGTGTTGCTACTGAAGAAAGTGCAGAGCCCCTGAGTGAGGATGACTTTGAGATGTTCTACGAGGTTTGGGAGAAGTTTGACCCCGATGCCACCCAGTTTATTGAGTTCTCCAAGCTCTCTGATTTTGCAGCTGCCCTGGATCCTCCTCTTCTCATAGCAAAACCAAACAAGGTCCAGCTCATCGCCATGGATCTGCCCATGGTCAGTGGGGACCGGATCCACTGCCTCGACATTTTATTTGCCTTTACAAAGCGTGTTTTGGGTGAGAGTGGAGAGATGGATGCCCTTCGAATACAGATGGAAGACCGGTTCATGGCATCGAACCCCTCCAAAGTCTCCTATGAGCCCATCACCACCACTTTGAAACGCAAACAGGAGGAAGTATCAGCTGCTATTATTCAGCGTAATTTCAGATGTTATCTTTTAAGACAAAGGTTAAAAAACGTATCAAGTAAATATAATAAAGAGGCAGTCAAAGGGAGGGTTGACTTACCTATAAAAGAAGACATGATTATTGACAAATTAAATGGAAACTCCACCCCAGAAAAAACAGATGGGAGTTCCTCTACCACCTCTCCTCCTTCCTATGATAGTGTAACAAAGCCAGACAAAGAAAAGTTTGAGAAAGACAAACCAGAAAAAGAAAGCAAAGGGAAAGAGGTCAGGGAAAATCAAAAGTGAAAAGAAAACAAAGAATTATCTTTGTCACCAACTGTTTACAGCCTACGAAGGTAAAGTCTATGTGTCAACTGGACTCCCAGAGGAGGTCTATGCCAAACTGACTGTTTTAACAAATACTCATGGTCAGTGCCTATAACAAGACAGTGACCTCTCCGTCACTACAACTCTGTGAGTCAGGGTATCAACATCGACAAAAGGTTGCTGTTTTCATTACCAGCTGACACTGCTGAGGAGAAACACAACAACTACCTAGACTGTAGGATAGTTGTGCAAAGTGATTGCTGTAACTACACCAAACACCTTTAGTACAGTACTTGCATCCATTCTATTTTTAACTTCCATATCTGCCATATTTTTACAAAATTTGTTCTAGTAGATTTCCCTGGTCACTAATTCATAGTTTATTCATAATACTATGTCACTATTTTTGTAAATGACATTTAAGTTGAGAAAAAAAAGGATATAAGAGCCCTGTGTTCCTACTCCAAAACTTTCTCAAATAATCAAGACAAAAATGTTTTGTCTGAGAGATAAAATTTTTTCTCAAAACCTGAAATAAAATGCTAATGTCAACAATTTCAGGTACTTCCAGTTTCTAGATAACTTTAATTTTGAAAGTGTTTTAGTCTATTTTGTTTGTTTATATCTGAACAGTTATGTGCCTGTAAAGTTTCCTCTAATTTTTAAAGGATTATTTTTATGCAAAGTATTCAGTTTCAGCAAGTGCAAATTTTATTCCAAATTCCAGAGTTCTATATTTAATTTTGGTTAAATGCTTTCCAAAAAAAATAATCTAATAAATTTGTTCTAGAAAGTATATCTAATGTATCACTTTAGAATAGCTGTTCTACTTTCTGCTGCAGTATTGCTTTGCCATCTTCTGCTCTTAGCAAAGCTGACACTTTATGTCAATTAAACACCTTCTGTTATGTAAATAGTTATTTTATCCTGTGGTGCATGTTAGGGCAAATATATATATATATATGTATACATATATAAGTATATATACAGCCTGATAAACAACTTCTATTAAATCAAATATGTACCACAGTGTATGTGTCCTTTGCAAGCTTCCAACAGGGATGTATCCTGTACCATTCATTAAACATGAATAGTTTGAGTCTATCACTAATGCATGTTAATATTGCCTATGCTGCTCTATTTTACTCAATCCATTCTTCATACGTCTTGTTTAGCAGTCACATGTTGGTGGTAGAGTGAATTCAACAAGCTCTCTGTCTAGTATGTCAAGCAGAATAGCTTGCAGTTATTTTAAAGCACTTTTTATTCTGCATTTTTAATTTGAGTATCGTATGTTTCTCCAGATTTCAAGGAAATACACTGTACTGCCTGTTGTCAAATCTTATACTTCATATTTTGCTAAAAATATGTCCCAAACTTGTTTAAATATAAATAATGTAAAAATATGATCAATTTTATTTGGCGCAGTTTGTACATAAGAAAATTATTTTCAGGTTGATGACATGGCAATTTATTTTACCTTATGCATTTGCTTTTTATTTTTAATCACAACTCCAAACTTTTGAATCCATAAGACTTTTCAATGGATAATTTCCTAAAATAAAAGTTAGATAATGGGTTTTGTGGATTTCTTTGTTATATTTTCTACCATGCCAATAGGGGATATATTGGTCAAAAACTCAAACCTAGATAACTTTCTATCAACTATGGTTGTCTCAGTATAACCCTTTATTCATGGAAGGTGTTTTTTTTTTTTTTTACTCAACTTTTGTAGTATTTGCTTATGCAGACTAGTCTTATTTTTTTAATTCCTGCTGCACTAAAGCTATTAGAGGTAAAACATGGACTCTGTCCTTTCTAGCCATGAACAAAGTGGCACAGTGTGCAATTACCTAACATGATATACATTTTTTGTTTTTTGCACATACCAAAAATTAAATGTTAATTCACTTTACAAAACTATTTACTTGTAGTGTATTGATGAACTGCATGCAGGGAATTGCTATTACTAAAAAGAATGGTGAGTTACGTCATTATTGAGCCAAAAGAATAAATATTTCATTTTTTATTGTATTTAATTTCTTGGCCTCTGGTTTTTTTTATTGTTGGAAGTTTAAAAACATATATAATTATTGAAACCTGTACTTGATCTGACATTTCTATACATAAATTTCCATTTGCATTTTATAACAACCTAGTGCATGATCCACTAAGCAGTACTACAGAATAAAGGCTATTAAAGCAGTTGCTGTGAACTTTTGTGTGTGCAAAGGATCAGACACACCTGTTCTAACTTGCAGGTCCAATAACAATAATAGCATCTACAATGATTATCAATTTAAATCAAATTACCTTGGCTGTTAACATTTTAATCTCAACTCCTCTCAATGTAATTGATACCATCTCCAAATTTCTAAGTACTTAATAAATATTATACACTTTGTTATTTAAATAAATCTTATGACCTATTTACAGCTAAAGTATGCATGACGCAGTGATTGAGGACTTATGCGAATTTTTTTTCAGGGTCCCTTGGATTTATGTCAGGTCAAAACCAAACTTCTATTCTCAGTGGAAAACTCCAGTTGTAATGCATATCTTTTGAAGATGACTTGCATCTAAATATGCATTTCATATTGCCCCAACATAAATGATATAAGGTGACTTAATTGGAATGTATTGGCTTCTTTCTGCTCAGCTCAATTTTCAGATCTTGCCAATACCACAGAGAAGACAAGTATCACTTTGCAAAATCCTTAGCCTTTTAATGTATCCTATTATATAATCATTAGCCAAGCAATCTATTAATTGATATGCTTTATATCTAAATGATCATCTTAGAAAATAGTCGGAAGAGTTAAGATACTTTTTAAAACATTACTCAGATAACTTTAAATAGACAGAAACACAACATTTGGCCTTGACTTTAGCCCCATTAAAAGCCTTCTTGTTCTCAAAAATTTTATACCACAAAGTTGAAGGATGCTTTAATAACTGAAAGGATGGCTATTATTTCTTCTTTTTTCTTCTTTGTGATCTTACAGATTTCTAAGAGACAACACATGATATATAACAGAAGAGACTGAAACAAATAAATTATTAACCATTTGTAAAATTGTCTCTAACCACAAGTTACTGACTTCCTGATTAATAATTAACATTTGCCACAAAACTTCAAGAAGTTGGGCTTAAGCTTTGTATTCCCTAGAGTACTGTTATTATCACAAAAGAAAAAAAGATGCACATCATTCTTTTACCTTATAATAACATCTAATATGTTTTATTCTTTTCACAAGAAAAAGGATAATTTTATGCATCCAAACATTTGTTGTTACTCCTAAGGGTCCTTTTGGTGGCAGTGTCTCTCCTCGCCTCTCCTCCCCAGTATCATCACTCTATCCTCTGTACTATTGCCAGTTGACATACTGAAGTGCACATCTGACAACTTCTAAACCTGACAGCTCCCTACTGATGAGAGAATCAATTTCCTCTTCTTATTGTGGAGTAAAAGAAACAAAATATTCTGGATAATCAGCCCCTCACATATCCCACTACTCTCATTTATCATTGGCCACCATTCCACAACTCATGCTCCTTCCCGCACATAATCACATAGTTGCCAATTACACAATGTTTTGATATTTCTCCTGTCTCGGCACATGCTACTCTCTTTGCCTGAAGTGTCCTTCCCTCTCCTTTTTTTCCCAGCAAAGCAATGCTCATTTTTAAAGAACTGGTTCAAATATCATCATCTTTAGAAACTTCCTCAGATTTCCCCACGTAGAGTAAATTATTTCTCCTCAGACCTCCTATGATAGTATGTATTACACTACGCTGTATTACATCCTTTGCATTCACCTCTTCTAAAAGATTGTAGTAGATCCAAGGTATGGGATGCAACTCATTACTTTTTTTTACCCTTCTTTCCTTTATCAGCAATGACAGGCAGAGCATCAGCGACTATCAGTATTGATAGAATTGGTTCTTGTAGGAACACAAAAAATATTTACGTGCCAAACGAGTAACTGTTTTTCAGACCTTACTGAGAATGAGCTGCACCCGAGCTGAGCTGCTGCTGAGCTGGTGAGAGCATGTGCTCTTAGCATCAAGGTTACCAGTTCAATACCCATATGGGATGGTGGGCTGCCTGCCCCCCCCCTCCCCCTGCAACTAAGATTGAACACGGAACCTTGAGCTGAGCTGAGCAGCTGCAAGCTGCTGATGGGCAGCCAGATGGTTCAGTGTGCAACAATGTTGCCAGTTCAACTCCCACATGGGATGGTGTGTTGCATCGCACCCCCTCACCCCCCAGCCCTTGCAACTAGATTAAAAGTGGCCGACTGGACTTAGAGCTGAGCTTGCACCTTCCACAACTAAGATTAAAGAACAACAACTTGACTTGGAGCTGATGGGTCCTGGAAAAACACAATGTTACCCTTCCCCAATTCCCCAACACTGTTCCCCTCCCTAATTCCCCAATAAAAATTTTTAAAAAAATTTCTTTCAAAGATATATGTGGAAAAACAAATTGAATAAAAATGTTAAAACTAATATAGGAGGAAAATGAAATAACAATATTAAATAAACTCAAAAGCATGAGAAGAAAGTAAAATAGGAAAAATAAGGTAAATAAAAAGTAAAAAATTACCTGTGGAAATTAATAATAGTCAGAATATAGTGAGTGGACATAAAAACCTAAAAGGACAAACAATCACTGTTTATAATTAAAAGCTTCACCTATTGGACACATAAATATCCCTGCAGCAACATTTGAAAAACTCTCATGATTTTTTTCAAATGCACATCACAGTTATTAAAATGCATTAAATAACAGACCAAAAAGCAAGTGTCAAAAAATTTCAAAAATTGACATCATACAGACCACACCATGTTCTCTAATTTGAATGCAATTAAATTAAAAATCTAACTTTTTGAAATACATTTGGCGTCTTAGTTCTAAATGTGGATAAAAACAAAAAGCTTTAGTTCCTGAGGAGACTGACTTTATTTGGAACAGAAAGCATAGAACTCCAAGTCTAAGGGTGTTATCGAAAACCAAAGAGATTTTGGTGGACATTAAGAGGAGGCTAGTAGGTCCATGTTACAATCAAAACAACAGAGCAGCCAGAACTATAATAACATGAACCGAGGAATGAGAAGCCAAAAAGAGCCCTCTTAAGGTCACAGCCAATTCTGTGGGTCAAGAAGGTTGTACATGCATTAGGCCTCATTCACTCAAGAGAAATCAGAACAAGACATGGGGCAGGCATAAAAACACTCCCCAGATGCGCACAAACCCATCTTACAGGATGGCATAAGGCTCAATTGCATGAGAGGTATAAATGCAATCTCTGACTAAACAGTGACTGAACAACAAACCATTCTAACCCAAGGGTGACTCAGAATGCCAGGATTAAAAATAAATTCGGATTCGTCTCCAGCAGTCTGAAAGACTGTGTACATGTCCAAGGTTGTACTCCCTTAGATGCAGGGAATTCAAAGCTACTATTCCCTGACTGAACACAGGATCCAAAACCCAATCTTCCTCAACTGTGATATCAGCCTCCAAGCCACACACACACATCCAAAGGCAGAGAGTCAAAATCTAACTGGATAAGGGGGCTTAAGCACAACCTTTGACCAGTAAGTGGCTAATGCTGACCCAAGGGGAACACTAAGGTATCCAGGCTAAGATAGAAAAATAAAGGAAAATAATCTGAGCAGGAAAATCAGAGATTGAACACTGTAGAGAAACAATACAAAATTAGTTCAGCCAAATCACTAAACAAATTAAGCAAACAATAACAACAATAATCTTGGAGGGTTAGCAGGATCAGAAATTCTAGAGTTGAAAAACAATAATGACAATAAAATATTTATTAGAGGGATCCGGCAGTGAAGTTGAACTGGCAGAACAAAGGGAGCAAAATTGAGGATAGACTGATAGAGATTACACAATCTGAAGAACAGAAAGAGAAATAAAATGAAAAAAAAAATAAACAGCCTCAGAAAAATGTGAGACACCATAAAGCACACCAACATATGTGTAATGGCACTGCCAAAAAGAGAGAAAGAAAGAACATTTGAAGAGATAATGGCTAAAAACTTTCCAAATTTGATCAAAAACATTAATCTACACTTCCAAGACACAAGAATTGGCAAACACATGGAGAAATTGGAATTCTTGCACATTGTTGGCGGGAATGCAAAATGGTGTAGCTGTGATGGAAAACAGTATAAAGGTTTGTCAAAAAATTAAAAGTAGAACTTCCATAAAATCCACCAATCCCACTTCTGGTTATTTATCCAAAAGAATTTAAGTCAGGATCTCAAAGAGATACTATCACTCCCATTTTCATCATAGCACTCTTCAAAATAGTCAAGATGTGGAAACAACCTAAAAGTCTATCTGTGATGAATAGATAAAGAAAATGTGGTATATACATACAAAGAAATACTATTCAGAAAATAAATTCTGCAATTTGAGACAACATGAATGAGCACAAAGGCCATTATGCTAAGTGGAATAAGCCAATCACAGAAAGACAAATACTGTATAATTCCACTTACACCAAATATCTAAAACAGTCAAATTCATAGGTTCAAAGACTGGTTGCCAGGGGAAATAGGGAGTTACTAATTAATAGGCATAAAGTTCCAGTTAAGCAAGATAAATAAGCTCTAGAGATCTGCTGTGTAATATTGTACCTATAGTCAACAATAACATATCGTACACTTAATTTATTAAGGGCTGGCTGAGTGGCTCAGTTGGTTAAGAGCTCCGTCAAGGGTTTGAGCTCTGAGCAAAGGTGGTTCGATTCCCAGCCCGAGCTGAGCAGCCACTGAGCTGCCAACAGGTAGCAGGATGGCTCAGCTTAAAAAAAAAAAAAAAAACTATCAAAATGCTAAATCTCATGTTAAATGTTCTTACAATAAAATAAAATTTAAAAAATAAATTAAAAGTCTTGCTGGAATTTTATAGATGACACACAGTCTTTTTTGGTAAAAGTGTGAGGACCCCGGCCTGGACCCTAGGCCAGACAGGCTCACTTTTTAAAAATCATACTTCAGCTACTTCAGCTAAACTCTAAGCAGAACTTCCCGTTAAGACACCAGGGGTTGGTAATAATAGACAGTAAACACCTAGCTTTACAAGAAATGGGTTGCAACAGAAATATTAAAAATGTTTTGCAGAAGTAGTTTTGTCACAACTGGCTTGAAACATTTCACAAAAACTAACAGCTCTTTTTGCTTCTGTACACCTGCTTTGATTCTGCTTTTTGCCCAATACCCTGGAAAGCAAGCCCTATAAAACTTCCACTTGCCAAGACCTCGGGGCCGTTCTCCTCTTGCATAGTGAGGCGGTCACCAGGCTTGGCTTAATCAAGCCTTTGGAATGAAAACTCTGTCTCTTAGGTCATTTTTTAAGAAGTAAGGACTTAACAAAAGTTTGAAAACAATGTCTATTCTGCACTTGTAAGAAATAGCAATCTATATATTTACTGTTTAATCATCTCTGTAGTTACTATTTTTGTCTGCTTATTCTATTAGTCACTGAGAAAAAAACATGATAAAGTCTCCTATATAATTGTGGATTTGTCTATTTCTCCTTTAAACTTAGTCAAGTTTCACCTACACACAGACCTGGCCGAGGCCTCAGAGAAGCCAAAAAACATCAAGGTGGATGACCTGCCGAAGCAGCTGGAGCCCAGCAACATGGAACTGCACACCCTGGTCCATGGCCCACAAAATATTAAGGAGATAGAGGAGTTTGAGGCCCCATTACTGCCCTAGCTGCTCCCAAAAGACGAACAGCAACAGCACAGTTTAGCATTTTACTTGGGGCCACGGGTGACCCTCAAAGCATAAAATTATATGGTGGCTACTTCCATTCTGCCCAGCGGCTGTGCTAAACCAAAGCCACAGGGGTAAGGGAATTCTAGGAAATGTAGTTCCAATTGATCTAAATTCATGCCACATATTTAGGTCACCATCCTAAGTTAAGGGCGAGTCCAGGGCCCAAGATAATCTTGACATGAATTATAATTTATTTGATTTAGGATGCTAGTTGAAGCCACAAACCTGGATTACTGTACCAGCCTGCTACCATTACATGGTATAGCCACAAGGTAAAATGATACTTATTTTCTAATAACAGAGCTTATTTAAAGGAATATGTATGTAAAATATAGCTGAGAATTTGTGACAAATGTGGATCAAATGCTCACTCCGTAATGAATTCAGTTGGTAAATTTAGGTCTGTATAATGTATACGGCGCACATCGATGGTGTCCAATGATTAAACAGTTTCTTAGTGTGTGTGCGTGGGCAGCTACAACTTTAAATTTTACCAGAAAGCCTGTTTAAACAAAAAGCAAAGGAAAAAAGATTTTTTTCCTTTTAAATATTCATAAGGTATATCAACAATATTCCCAGACTAAGGCAGTGTTTGGCTTTCCAGTGATCATTCATATTTAAATCATTTCGGGGAATGGGAGAACTAGAGACTAAGTTAAAGTTAACACAGAAAGGAGGGGGGAGGGAAAGGAGATAAACTATGTGCCAGATGCTAGAAAAATCCTTGTGATATGGCTTTTTTGGCTTATGAAATCAGGTTTTGGGTGTGTTAATTTTGGGTAACAGCATTATGTAGAAATACAAGGAAAGAGATACACAATTAAGCAAATTTCGCTGGAAAGAGGGGAAATGCACTGAAATTTTCCTCGGAAACGGCCCCTCCCCCAGCCCTCAGAAGTTCTGTAGCTAAGAGAAGCTTCCCGAAGGACGCACTGTTGTCATGGAGACAGGAGAGGCCTCCTCCTCTGCCCTCAGAGCAGAAATAGCAGGCTGATTGGAGCAGGCTTGGCAACAGTGATGAGCCCTTTTGCCGCTTATAGTGCGCATAATGCAACGACCTAGTACACTCGAAGAGAGAAAGAAAAAGAATATTAACGCCCCCCAACACACACACACACACACACACACACACACACACACACACACACACACACACACACACACCACAGTATTAGGGACAATAAGGATACGCCTCTTTGGTCAGCTATTTACCTAGCTAAAATTTAAATAGATCAAAGATCGGTTTTTAGAAAAGTCATTTATTTCTTTTATGGTTAAATAAAGACAAAGCTATTACTACTCCAATGTAATTCAATCTTTCTATGTAATAGCAATAGTTATTAGAAATAAGAATAAACAAATAATGTTATAACAAGAATATATAAATTCTTTAAGACAGTTACAAACCAGTTTAGTTACTGGAATCTTTCATTAAGTAGCAGTAAAATGTGCAGAAAGAGAAGCACAAACTAACAAATTTCTTAAAATTAAACATGACTAAAAGCACAAATAGAAATATGGAATCTATTGGTACTTACAAAAAACCTCTTCTCCTATTTTATAAAAATGCCCTATATATATTATAAAACAGAGCAAATTAATTTAACTAGAATTTAAAAGGTAATTAAAAGTGAAAATGTGAGTCAGTGATTATTTAATAGTATTCTTTGTATTTCAATTGTCTGTACAAGCATGAATAACGTTTTTCTATTCTGTGGTCTTATTAAATTCAAAGCACAACTAGTTTGTTTAGGAAATCTATGGTCACATCTTCAGTTTATGTTGACATCCTATAACCTTTGGGAGAGAATGCAAACAGGAAAAAGAAGTATGTAAATGAAAAAGTTAATAAAATAAATAATAAATTTATATGTAAATTATTTTAAATTTTTAATTACTGCAAGCTACTGCCCTTGAAAAAAAATTCAAAAGAAAATTAACACAAGTACATCCTTGGATTTTTTTAAGTCCTTATGTAAAAAAATGCTATGAATATCTTGGTTTATACATTATTCATGAACTATGTACAACATTAAAGTTATCAGTGTATTTTTTTAAATAGATGGATACTATGGGTGGAATTTTTTCTTTGATTTTTTTTTATTGGGAATTGAGGGATGGGAACAGTGCTGGGGAATTGGGGGAAGGGGAACAGACAAGTTGCTGTCCTTTTGTTCTTCAGTCTAGTTGTGGAGGACGTTGCTTCACTGGCCCAAGTTGGCACCATCATTGCGCTCTTCCCGGGCGAGGCAGATCAGTCTCTTCCCAGGTGAGGCAGATCAGTTGCCGGCTTCTGGACGGCCGCTCTCGGCAGCTGCTAGCCACTCACGCTGGCTGATGGCTACACATGGTAGCCCATGGCATCCCACTGCAGCAGGGGCTGCAGCGTATGCTGTCTCCAGCGACTCACAGCAGCCCAGGTCCAGGTTGAGCTGTTGTTCAGCATCTTAGCTGTAGAGGGCAGTGTCACTGGCCCTCATATGTGGGATCCAAACTGGGGCCCTCTGGTGTCCCAGGCCAGCTCTTAACCACCGCGCCACTCAGCCGGCCCTGGAATTTCTTCTTTAAATAAGGAATCAGATATTGATTCACTGAAAACTGTATCCTTCTAGATTCTGAGAGCACAGTTGAGCATATAAATACAGGAATTTATAACATAATGCCACCCCAATCTTTTCTGGAAAAACATGGAAAACAAACCAGAAATAGAAAAATGTTACATAAAAATGGATCTTTAGCTATCGTGAAAAGGCAAAATAGGAGTCAGCCGAGTGGCTCAATTGGTTAAGAGCGTGAGCTCTGAGCAACAGGGTCACCGGTTCGACTCCCACATGGGCCAGTGAGCTGCACCGGAGCTGAGTTGCCGCTGGGCTGCCAACGGGCCGCCAGATGGTGACTGGACTTGCAGCTGAGCTAGCTGTGCTAAGATTATAGGACAACAACTTGGCTGTTCCCTTTCCCTAATTCCCCAATAAAATTTTTTTTAAAAAGGGCAAAATATACTTCTTAGAGGATACCCATACTTGCCTAAGATTATAAAAACTGATGCCATGATTAATATTTAAGTTCTTCATGACTTGGGGAACATATTATGATGGTAATGTTAATTATAACAATAAAAGATCAAAGATAAGTAGAAATGATGATGGCAATGTATCTTCCCTAAATTAGTTAATATTCTTGGACTTTTATGACTACTCCAACTTTTCTCTTTGAAATTTGAAATAATCAAAAATTTTTCTTTTATTTTCTGTTTATTTTCTCTTGCCTCCTTTCTTTCTCTTTCACAAGGAATGTGTGTGATGATGTATATATGCATATACATATATATTTATATAAAAATTAAAGAGAAAATACACATGTGTGTGTACACACACACACGTGATCTTCATGTTTTCCTAGAAGAAATTTCCAACCCATTATCCCAGAGGGAAAAGTGTGGAAAGACTATTTCCAGGCTCTGTTCACCTCCTTACTCCTCCCAGCGTGGGAAGAGTGATGTCCCCTAGGGGTTTTAGTAAAAGAACCAGAAAAACTTGGCTTACATCTTCAGAGCTCTATTTCTGGGTCTCCTGCCTACAGGAAGACATTCAGATTTGCTGTGTTTTGCATTAATCCTTGTGGGCCAGCTTTGCTCCAGCAAAGAAGACCTGCAATTGTCTAGCTTTGTTTGTTATTAAGGGAAGTAAATTTCACCTCCCCCAAATCTCATACACATGTGTGTGAGATTTTCCCCGCTCTTAATATTCAAATTTTACTTTAAGATGTAAACCCAGCTTCAAATATTTAATGATTTCTGTTTGCAGTTATCATACAGGGAATAAAACAGGAGAACTTCATCAACTCTAGAGTTCAAGAACCAGATTTTAAGGTAACTCATTTCCAGCTGTAGCCTCCACACCAAATAACATGAATTCAATAAAGCTTTAAAAAAAATACACATTTTACAAGATTTCACTCTCCACTTTAATAATGTGCTTTGAAATCCATATTGCAGGAGCAGTCATTTACTTGAAAAGAAAATGATGTTTCCTGCATTGCAGTTTAAAGTGGCCAACTCTCCTTAACGTCAATAGCACTTCCTACAACTCATTTTGGAATTGGAACTTCTTGGTGGCCCGGTGATTGAAAGCAGGCAGTATGCAGAGCTGTATCCTCCTATCACTCTGGCCCAGTCTCCAGATTTCTCCATTTCTGGAAGCTGCGACATAAAATTGTTTTGTTTACTGCATGTCCTATGTGCCAGAATTATATAGACCCTGAGGCTTTTGCTTTTATTTAAGAATATCTCTATTTGTAGAAGGAAATAAGGCAATAAATATATAGGCATAATATACAAATGTAAAGAATCTCTGATTTTATCTTCATAAAGACTATAAATTGGTCAGAAAGACAATAGTAAAACAATTATAGATCACTGTACTCTGTGCCCAGTGTTTCTAAAAATGTGTCCTATTTATCACTCGTAAGACCCCAGTGAGGTAAGTTTTATTAACCCTTTTTTAAAGGTGAAGAAACTAAGGCTTAGGATCACGAAGTCAGTGGCAGAGCCAACACTGCAAATCCAGTTCTGACTGGTGCCAAACCTGCCAAAATTCAAGCCCTAGGTAGTATATTGCCTCTCTAAAACTATCAAACATGTTCACTATTACACAGCTACCGTTAGTCAATATTTTCTCTGAAATCACATTTGATACTACTTTATATTTATTGAATATCCGTTTATGTAGAGAATCAGGTGTGAGAGGATACAAAACAAAACTCAGTAGTTTTGAGTTCAACTCTGCCCTTGAGCTTAAAATAATTTAATTTCAGAACAATTTGTTCTGAGTTTAAAGGCTAGAGCACATGAACTGTTCTGTTCTGGACATGGAAAAGATTGATCCAATAGACAATGTCTCACCCAATTAGGGTCACGCAGCGCTGACACACACAGAGAGAAGAAATTAACGCAGGCACTAAAAAATAAAGCAAAGGAGATAATAGGGACAGTGGAGAGGCCAAAGCAAAATTCAGGCAAGGTGATCATTGATTCCGTTAACGTATTTATTGAGCACCTACTGTACCTGGCATTGTGCTAAATGCTGAGGAAACAACATTGACCAAGAATATAATGTACACTGTCTGCTCTTACCGAGTTTACACAAAAGTAGAGAACACAGAAACAAACAAAAAATGCCCATGCTGTGTGATGTGGCTAAAAAAAAGGGGAACATACAGGTGCTATGGGAACAGAAAAATGGGCACTTAACCCAGTCTTCGCTACTTTCCTGTACAAAGGGATATCTAAGTGAACCTGAGGAATAAAAAGAAGTTAACTAATTAAGTGGCAAGGCTTTAAGCCACGTGAGGGAACAGACTATATAATACTGCAGGACCTAGCACAGATTTCTGGCAAAGAGGAGACAGTAAGCATTGTGTTACTAACCAAACTGACCAAATAAACAAATGAAGAGGGATGTAATCTTGAATCCAACCAAGGGAAGATGATAAGCCAGCATGAGAGCTTATTTTGAAGAGAGGCTGCTAAAATATTTTTTAGCTCTACTTTAGATATTTAAACTCAGAATAATTAGTTACTTTTCTCCTATTACAAATGATGCCACTATGATTAATCTTGTACATATGTAACATTCTTTTGCTGGACATCTGTAGGATAACTTCTTGGCAGCATATATTATTTAATAATAAAAAGCAGGATATACTATAATATTACTGTATGACCAGTGTCCGGCAAACAAATGCATAAATAATTTATGCCTTTGCATTAAAGAAACATACATAAGCACAAACGTACATGTATGTGAGGGTATTTATGGGTAGGGGTTTAAAACTTGTTCCTATTAGCACCAATTGGTTTACCATGGTTATTTATTTTATTTTTTGTGTTTATGTCATGTTTATGATTTTTTTTAAAATTCCTATAACAAGGCTCCTCAAAATACACACACAGAATATATATTCAAATATCCATCTTGATTTTGATGAAATATTATATACAACTTGCTAAAGAAATATTTACTCAGGGTATTTAAGTTCATGGTTTTAGGTAAACCAAGTAATATAAATGCCTGCTGTTCTGGCAGTACTTATTGTAATCATATATAAGAAAGGAAAAATTATCCCTAATACGTGTATAGAATTAGAGGTGTTCCACCTTCAACTTCAAAATATCTTAGTGTTCATATTTTTTAAATATGAGCATTTATAAGCCTAAAATTCATACTTGGTGATTTGCATGAATTATGTCAGTTAATTTTCACAACCACCGTATGAGAGAGGCACTATTTTTATTCCCATTTCAAAATGGGGAGACTGAGGCTTAGGGTTAGAAACAGAACCAAGTCACATAGCTACGAGAGGGCAGGTATTTAAACTCAGGTGACTCCTGAAGCCACGGTTGGTTTTAGCCACCAGAGTAAACTGTATCTTTCAACTTTCTCATAATGTTGTAAAGTTAGTCTGACATGATATAAAATAAAGCAAATTACACTTCAGAGTACATAGTGTGTCATCTAATGTCTGCTTTTATCTCTGCATCTTAATGAATGTACATTAAGGTAGTGCTAATTAAATATACGATTTTTAAAGGAAAAAAAGAAGATAAAATTTAGTATTTTTACCTACAGACTTAAACCCTGATTAGATTAATTTGAGTTATTCAGATCCACCCTTGGTTGTGTGTAAGTACCTAGTCTTAGAAAATGAAGTCATCCAACGTCTATTATATTCTAAGTGTAGATGAAAACATAATCTTACACGATAGTTGAGTCCACTCCAAGTTACTAGGGAAATAGAAACTGATCTTTTAAGAGAACTCTTTCATTTGCTCAAGTTCATTACCCCTATTATCTTAATTAACAAATTCCCAAGTGTGAGGGATCTCTTGGTAATACTTAGGCGCCCAGGCATGTGAGATGGCAACAGAAATGGGATACACGCCCACAGATGGTTTCTGGCTAATTGTGAATGTCAGGAGGTTGGCATCTAAATAAGAGAAGATTTATTAACTACTTTTCAGATAGTGGAAGACAGTATTATAACTGATGAAACTGTTAAAAAGGAAACTAAAGTTATATATTTTGGAAACACATTTTTAAAAGATGCTTTAACAAATGGGAAGTTTTCTTAACAATGTGATTGTCTTTCACTACTTAAACAGGGACAAATTTGAAAATAGGTACGACTATTACTAATACATACAAATAACCTTTACATTAAAATCTATTCCATGAAAGGAAATTTTAGAGTAGAGGCTGGGTATTGCCTTGCCAATTGGTAAGAGGTCAAACATTTTAGCCTTGGGAGTAAGTATTGAGTGAGACCTGGAGGGGCTGCTGAAAGTTAAGCAACAATAGTCACTACCATTTAATCCAAAGTTAGTGAAGATACACTGAAGCAAATTTTTTAAAGGGTAGCAATATACTTTTATTCCACACAGATTCTTAACTGTTTATGAATTACAAATTTTGTTTTGAACATTTTGTCAGTATTTATTTTTTCATGAAAGAAAAGTTACTGTACTTAGAAATGAAGTATTCAAATTTACCAACTAAAATAATAAAAATGACCTATCCAGCAAGGAAGTTTAAATGGGTTGTCTCCTATGTTTGTCATTTTTGGAAAGATGTTTTTTCACCCTGACTTGTCCTTCACATATGGTACAAGACTTTTTTAAGCATTTGATTTTGGAGTGTTGTAGTAAAATTTAAAGAGCAGGAGGGGCTGCTGAGTGTGGCATGTTAGCATCACATTGTGAAATGGCATACTAATAAGTAAAGTAATAACTAGGATTAAAACAATTATGATAAAGGCATTCTTGAAAGCGTTGTCCTAGGAGGACAAGAATCATCACACATAAGCGCTAGCCATCTATTCCACCAATATATAATGGAGCTTATGATTTGGAACCTGATCCAAACATCACATCCAGCTGCTTGAACAGTTCCTGGATTGAAACCCTTTGCTACTAAATGTTAACACACGGTCACCAACAGTGAATGAAGTACAGCCTGTTCTGTAGCACTGCAGCTACTCCTCTTTATCCACTGGAAAAATTGGTATAGAAGACTGAGAATATGATAGTCAAGCAAAAGGAAGAAAAGTTTCATTCCAAGAAACTCAAACTGGTGAAATTCTAAAAGGATAAGCTGAATTGAAATCATAGGGTTTTTTGGGGTTTTTTTTAGTTTTATCAAACTAAAAAGCTTCTGCACAATAAAAGAAATCATTGACAAAATAAAGAGGCAACCAACCTAATGGGAGAAGATATTAGCAAACAACATCTCTGATAAGGGGCTAGTGTCCAAAATATATAAAGAACTTATACAACTCAAAAACAAAAAACCAAACAACTCAATTAAAAAATGGGCAGAGGACCTGAACAGAACTTCTCCCAAGAAGACATACAAATGGCTAACAGATAAAGGAAAAAACGCTCAACTTCACTAGCTATTAGGAAAATGCAAATTAAAACCACAATGAGATATCACCTTACACCTGTTAGAATGGCTATCATCAACAAGACAAAAAACAACAAGTGTTGGAGAGGCTGTGGAGAAAAAGGAATCTTCATACACTGTTGGTGGAAATGTAAATTGGTTCAGCTGCTATGAAAACAGTATGGAGGTTCCTCAAAAAATTAAGAATAGAATTACCATATGACCCAGCAATCCCTCTCCTGGGTATATACCCAAAAAATCTGAAAACACTTATCCTTAAAGATATATGTACCCCAATGTTCACTGCAGCATTAATTATGGTGGCCGAGACATAGAGACAACCAAAGTGCCCTTCGATAGATGATTGGATAAAGAAGATGTGGTATATATACACAATGGAATACTATTCAGCCATAAGAAACGATGAAATCCTGCCATTTGCGACAACATGGATGGATCTTGAGATTATTTTGCTAAGCAAAATAAGACAGACAGAAAAAGGCAAGAACCATATGACTTCACTCATATGTGGGCTATAAAACTGAAAGCAACAAAGGAACAAGACAAACAAAGAAACAAAAACTCATAGACACAGACAACAGTTTAGTGGTTACCAGAGGATAAAGGGGGAGGGGGATGGTGGAAAAGGGAAAGGGGAATCAAATATATGGTGATGGAAAGAGAACTGACTCTGGGTGGTAAACATACAGTGCAATATATAGATGATGTATTACAGAAATGTACACTTGAAATCTATATAATTTTACTAGCCAATGTCACCTCAATGCATTCAATAAAGAAATAAAAATCATAGGGGATGTTGGCTAATTTTTGCCTACTGTGAAATGATAGTATAAAATAATAACAGTAAAAATGATTGTAATGTCTAACACTTAATGTACTCTACTAATTGGCAGGCGTCATGTTAAGGGTTGAATAACTGGGTCATTTAATCCTCATGGACCCTATAAGATAAGCTCTATTGTGATTTCCATTTTACAGTCAAGGAAAATGAGATTTAGAGAAGTCTAAGAAAGTGACTTCTCCAAGGTCACACTGTGCAGATTAAAGATGGTGACAAATTCCAAACTCCTTTCACTTCTCCTATTGACAAGTTTGTCTGTGCCCCCTCCCCTTGAATCTGGATGGGTTCCATGATTGCTTTGACCAATAGATTGCAGCCGCAGTGATATTATGCCAATTTCTGAACCAAGGCTCTCATTCCTGTCTCTTAGAAAACTCTTCCTAGGGAAAGCCAGCTGCTATGTATGAAAACCAATTATCCCAAGACCATCATGCTGTGAAAAACCCAAGCTAGCCATGTGAAAAAGCCACAATGAGAGTGAGATGCCCAATCATTCTTCAGCTCTTCCAGTCCTATCATCCCAGGCAGATATGTGAGGGAGTGTGATGATTAATTTTATGTGTCAACTTGACTGAGCTAAGGGATGCCCAAATAGCTAGTAAAATATTATTTCTCAGTGTGTCTGTGAGTCTCTGAAAGAGATTAGCATTTGAATCAGTAGACTGAGTAATGAAGATCACCCTCACCCATTTGTGCGGACATTATCCAATTCATTCAGGGCTTGAACAGAGTAAAAATGTAGAGGAAAGGTGAATCTTCTCTCTCTGCTTGAGCTGAAACATTCATTTTATCCTGTCCTCAGATGTCCATGCTCTTGGCTCTTTGCCTTTCAGACTCAGACTGGGACTTATACCACCAGCCCCTGACCCCATTCGATTTTCGTGGACTCAGACTGAATTACAATACTGGTTTTCCTATTTGCAGATGGTAGATCATGGGACTTCTCAGCCTCCATAACCATGGGAGCCAATTCCTATAGTAAATCTCATGTGTGTGTGTGTGTGTATGTGTGTGTGTGTGTGTGTGTGTGTGTGTGTGTGTGTGTGTGTGTGTGTGTGTGTGTGTGTGTGTGTGTATTTTATTGGTTTCTCTGGAGAACCCTGATTAAAGGGAGGCAAACTTTAGATGACTCTGACTGAGCTGTTGACCTCAACTGCATTAGA
>NW_017732101.1:475193-485086 GCF_001890085.2 Hipposideros armiger | reverse complement strand
CATAACCATGGGAGCCAATTCCTATAGTAAATCTCGTGTGTGTGTGTGTGTGTATGTATGTGTGTGTGTGTGTGTGTGTGTGTGTGTGTGTGTGTATGTGTGTGTGTGTGTGTGTCTGTGTGTATTTTATTGGTTTCTCTGGAGAACCCTGATTAAAGGGAGGCAAACTTTAGATGACTCTGACTGAGCTGTTGACCTCAACTGCATTAGAAACTTTAAATAAAAGCTGCTCTTCTGAACTGAATCAATTCACAGAATTATGTGAGGAAATACTAAATTAAATACTAAATACTTATTAAGCCACTAATTTTTGAGGTTGTTTGTTATATGGCAATAGAGGATGAGAACACGTATGAAGTGGTAAGAGCCAGGATTTAGACAGTAGCACACAAGATCTCTGCAGGCAGTCTACTATTTTCCTACCAATACCAAGTTGCCCCTAATACAAGATAGTATTTGCCTTTTTCACTATGTTGATAATTGCAGTGATAGGACAAAAGGATTGCTAGATAAAATTGGGGGCGTCTTAGCCTGAATCAAGGCAGTGATACCAAATGATAAAAATAGGAATTATATTCTTGCTGCCACACATAATTTTTAAATATAATTTTACTTTAAAATGTGCTACATGAACCAGTAAAACTTATTAATTTTATAAAATTTTGACCAGATGTACACATATTTTGAGTATCATGTGACAAAATGGTAGTATACAAGAATCCCTTCTGCGTTATACTTCTAATTTTAAGGAAAAGTAACTGGTTATTATTGAATTTGGAGATAAACTAGTTTTATTTTTCATGAAACACCATATTTACTTGAAAGAACAACTGACAGACAAACTATGGTTATTCAGACTTAGGTATTTGACAGGCATTTTCTTGGAAATAAATGAAACAAGCCTGTCACTTCAAGGAAAAAAAACTGACACTATTTTAGCCAGTGATAAAATTTGAACTTCCCAGTAAAAGTAAAAATTTTGGAAAACTTGTAACTGCCTCAGTAGTGAAGTATTGACATCTCCCAATACTTAAAAACTTTTCTGATGAGTTCAGTGATGATATTAACAAATGTAAGTTTTTGTACTGTATAATGAAATGTGGTCACATTGGGAAGATCTGCATTACTCAATGAAACAGTATTTTCTAACTGACCAATCCATGAGAGTAAAAAAATCACAGAGGAATTAAGATCCCCTCAAAGCATAAGATACATCAATAGATTTTAAATGTCACAGGGTATCCAAATTTATTGATTTTTTCAGATTCCACATTGGAACTAACTTTTAAGAAATACCCACTTGTTGAGTTTTAGTGTAATATTAAAGAACAATATCCACAATTATCTGGAAAGCAATTAAAATGCTTGTCCCTTATCCAATTACATATCTATGTGAGGCAATATTCTCTTCATACACTTCATCCAAGACAACATATTGCTGTAGATAGAATGCAGAAGTAGATATGGGAATCTAGCTGTCTTTTATTAAGACAGTCATTAAAGAGATTTGCAAAAACTTAAAATAGTACCACTTTTCTCACTACATTTGTTTTGGAAATTAGAGTTGTTTTTCACACATATATTTATGTTACCATGTTTTATTGTTATTTTAAAATAAATTAAATACATTTTTAAAAAACTTTCCTAGGTTTAATTTCTAATAGAGTAAGTAGCAATACATCTAACCCACATAAACAAAAACACATTGGGGTTCTCAAAATTTTTTAAGGGTATGAAGGAGTCCTGAGATCAAAAAACTTGAGAGCCACTGCTCTAAAATAAACATTTCACATGCCACACACACAACCATTGATCTGATTATACATTTATTATGAGGTAAGAGATCATATGGCCCAGGCAGCAAGGAAGTATGCCCAGAACCAGGAATAGGCCTATGAAAAATTATCTGCACATAGCATCATAAGAGAAATTACAGGTGTATTCAATGTATTCAATGTCTGATGATCTTATTTCAGAGGCACACTTCTAGTAATACTTTTTTATTATTGCATTTAACAATGCTATTTATGGTTGATATGCTCTTATGCTAATTATGCACAAGGGCCTCACAATTTACATTTATCCACAGAAACACACAAAATTGTGCCACGGAGCTGTTATGAGATGTAACATAGAAATTTTATCTTTTGTTGTGTCCTATTTTCACTAAGCAAGAAAGCTAGATAATAAACCCCTGCTTCACATTTACAGCAATGCAATTCTTGGGTTAACAGCATGTCTCCTAAAAAAAAGTGTCACTGTTAGTTCCTGGCTAGAGTAGATTTACTATTCTCTAGGTTCAGACACTTAATGCTCTTCACAACATCCTTAGGACATTTTTACAGTCTTATTATTACATGAGAGGCAAGAATAAGTCTACCAGTAATAGGCTGAATGGAATTAAGAAAAAATTTTTAAGTAATTAGGGAAAGATATTAGAAAAAGTGCTATTTTGTGTTATGCTTAGTTTCTTCTTTAGAAAAATTTCAAACACAAATTTTTCATCTGAAGCTTTTCTCGAGTAGTGCCCTTGGTGAGAATGCTGTTGCTAATTCTGCGATTTATTTTTAGTCTGAATTACAGATAACCCCTTTGTTCTGTTTACAGCCCACACACTCATGAAACATTCCCTCTTTTCCTAACACAGGAATCAGTTGCTTCAGTGCTCTGGGAAGAGAGCCATATTGTCACCACATGACTCATTTCAATAAGGAGCCTAAAGCATTTCATCAAGATAGCGTTGCCATGGCAAACAGATACAGTATCTAGTCCTGCGAGAATCAAGGGGAATAGAATTAACACTTCAAGTGAATATACAGTTATATTAATATAAATGCAAGCACGCATGCATGCTAATTCAAATGCTACTGGAGTTATGTTTTCCTTCTCTAAGGGATTATAGGAAATGCTGTCAAATCATTTTCTTTTTCTGGTTGCATAAAGCGTGTCAACTGGTTTCCCAAAATGATAAAATACAATATGTTAAATATATGTTTTCCTAACTCCTTCTAGCAATAAAGGATATTTCTCACTAATGGCACTTTCACAGATATGGGAAATAACATACCTTTAAATATTTTATGTTTCTTAAAGATTTCCATGACTACACAATCAACTCTGTTTCTAATGTGTATGTGTACTTACATAAAGAACATAAGCTTCAGGCCAAGAGCTATACTGATTTTAAAAGTGTTTTTTGCTTTTTTTCCCTGTCATAAATAGAAGAATGCAATTATGAGAAAGTACTGACTAGATTTGTGCTCAAAAAGAACTGTATATTAATTTTAAATAATATTACTCCATATAACCTTAATGTTTCTCTGAACTCATTCTAAGTTTTAGCCCCTCTTCCCCTGACATCTAGCCCCCCTATGCATACGTACACAGACACTGAAAATTAAATTTGGTTCCCTGGGAATGTTAAAAAATTCCAACAAGGATATGGCTCAGATTATCTCAGTATGTAACACCTGAAATAATAAAACCCAAAAGAGTAACTTTCCTCATTAAAAATATTAATTTTATGGAAATAAAATTGGCAAATTTTTAAATTTATCAAAAATTAGAAAAAGAACATACCTTTTGATTCACAGGGGCAATGGCTGTGTGAGAGAGGTGGAGTAAGAAGATATATACCGGGGGTGCCAAAAAAATGTATACAAGTGGACACTTTGGTCAGCGTTGCTCAAGCAGTAGTTTGCTATAATTAGAAGTGTCTGGATGCTGATGGTAACCATTTTGAGCACCTCTTGTATAATAATTGCAGAAGTCAAACGTGACTTGTATTCATCTTTTGTTATCAGTATATATGAGTATTACAATGTTAATACAGTTTTCCTTTTTTATAATGTGTATACATTTTTTTGGCACCCTCTCTATATAAGACTAAATCAGAGGTAAATGAAGATGGAGTTAATATAAATATATTTGGCTAAAATGACAACACTTCAGAGTGCTTTTACAGCTCTATAAACATCATACCAAAAAGTAAAAATAACATGGTAGTTTAAGAACACCATAAATCACTTCAAAAAATGTCTCATAAATTACTTCAAGAAATGGCCAAAATGCCTACTATCAGTCAAAATATTGTCACCGTTTTTCATGTTTCTCTTGTTTTTATTATTTTTTTCATGTGTCCCACTTTAGTCTCAGGTAAAAGGGCCCACATAAAAGTGCTGTGAGCTGCAATGAATACTATGTCAGGGGTTGGAAAAGAGAAAAGGAATAATTGTGAATAAATATTATAAATTGGGAGATAAAGAAAAGGAAGCTGAGAGGGATCAGACTTCTTCAACCTGAAACAAAAATCCAAAAGAATACAAAACTACAAGCAATATTACAAACAGAAAGAAACAGGAAATGGCAACCTCTACACAAAAGAGGGCACTATATACTTAAACATAACATAAAGGGTAAAGAAGATAAAAGCATTAAAAAAAGAAAAAAGAGAAGAAAAAGACAACTTGCTACTGCAACTCATAAATCAGCTCACTGCATAAGTAGGGATAACTTGTGACAACAAAAACATGAAAGGGGAGAAAGGAAAGGCCTGAATCTGCAAAGACCAATGGAGTTAAGAAGCATACTGAAGAAAAAGGACTACCGTATATATGAAACTTTCTTTTACATAAACTTAATGGCAACCACTCAAAAAAAAAATCCGGAACTGAGATATATAACACAAAAATAAGAAACAGAGGGGAAAATCATAGAATACCACCACACAGACAGCAACAAAAAGACAAAGAAACACTGGAGACATTAAGATGCCAGAAAACAAAAGACAAAACAGATATAGGAAACCCTCATATATCAATAATCACCCTAAATGTAAATGGACTGAACTCACCAATAAAAAGCCACAAAGTAGCAGATTGGATCAAAAAACAAAACCCAACCATATGCTGCCTCCAAGAGATGCATCTCAGCTACAGGGACAAATATAGACTCAAAGTGAAAGGGTGGAAATTGATACTCCAAATAAATGGTATCCAGAGAAAGGCGGATGTATTCATACTTAAATCAGATGAAACAGACTTCAAGATAAAAAAGGTAATTAGAGACAAAGTTGGACATTTCATAGTGATAAAGGGGACAATACAACAAGAAGACATAACACTTATCAATAAATATGCCCCCAATCAGGGAGCACCAAAATATACAAAGCAACTACTAACAGAACTAAAAGGAGAAACTGACTAAAACGCAATTATAGTAGGGGTCCTACATACATCATTGACAGCTATGGGTAGATCAAACAGAAAATAAATAAGGAAATATCAGCCTTAAATGACACATTAGACCAAATGGATATAATTGACATTTATAGAGTATTTCACCCAAGAACACCAGACTATACATTCTTTTCTACTGTACATGGAACATTCCCAAAGATAGACCATATGTTGGGACATAAAAAAAAAAAAGAAAGAAGAAAGAAAGAAAGAAAGAAAGAAAGAAAGAAAGAAAGAAAGAAAGAAGGAAGGAAGGAAGGAAGGAAGGAAGGAAGGAAGGAAGGAAGGAAGGAAAGAAAGAAAGAACGAAAAGGAGGCTGATGATGAGTTAGAATTCAGAATTTGTGACTGGATAAAAATTGCAGTACCAATGTTTGAGATAGCAAAGGGGTCATGTGGGTAGGTGAAAGCAATCAGTTCTATTTAGAAACTGTTGTATATAGGATATTATTGGGATATCCTGGTAGATTCAAACCCAGACTACCTAGCTCAAAGGGTGGGCTCATAACCCCTAAACTGTGCCACACCTCCTAGGTGTGTTGTGAGGATTAAATGTGCTACTGGTTATAATGAACTTAGTATAGAGTTAGGAAGAGCATGTTGAAAGTTTCTGTAATTGTTCTTAAAAGAGGCTGTAAATCTTCAAAACATCAAGATTGTGTTTCCATTGCTCAAAGCCAGCATTCAATGACTTTGATCAACAAAAGGCATGAAGGGCTTTCTCAAAAATGCCTTTCGTTTTTACTTTAAGGTAAGTCTACCTTCAAGGACAGTGAAAAGCTTATCAAATCAGAAGATACGACCAGAAAATAAAAAGGTCTAGAAATGATGAAGTTATGTTTACAAAATTTTTCCATACATGATATTTCTATTATTTTCTATAAACAGGAGTATTAGGTCATTAAACATAAGCATTCAAATATATGATCTAGGACTATGGCTCAACTGAAAAATTTAAACTTCTCTAATCATTACTTTTTATAGAGTTCATATTTCAAATTTATAAAATTCAATTACTAATAAGGAAAGTAATTACTCAATATTTCCTTGGAAGCAAGGCATGTGTGTTATTCATATTAGTAAGCCTAGTGTTGGCACATGGCCTTCACATAGTAGTGCTTAATATATTGTTTTTTAATTAAATTACCAGTATAAATTAGAAAAATTTCTGAAAAATAGGTTAAATATATGTAGCTAGCCAATTTATTATGTCCTGCTTCTTACTGAAATTCTCTCTGAAAAGAAGAATAAAAGTTCAAATAATTTCAATAAATAAAAGTGCAACTTTTTCAAGCCACCTGCTAAAAAGATCTAATCCAATAAACAGGGGACTCAGGCAAATTCACACCTGCCTTCCATTGCTGTGGCATTCATGAGAGAATAAAAACAAGCAAAGAAATACTAAAAGCTAATAAATAATGAAAATTTAGTCCATGTCCAGTTTGGTCTAACATAGATCACACACACACACACAAAAATTGATTTTGTTATTTCCTTGCCCCATAGATATTTATAAAAGAGAAACAATGGTCAGGCAAGTTGAGTTGGCATGATATAGAGCAGGAAGCTGGAATCTGTAGCCTTCTGCAGGGCAATATAAGGGAAATGAGTCCAAGGTCTACATTTCCAATTAATAGCTCTAGCAATTATTCATGAAACCAGCTTTTTAAATCACCTAGACCAAAGCAGGCACCAAAAAGAAATAATCCAGGCTGGCCGAGTGGCTCACTTAAGAGTTGGCTTGGGAGTGCGAGCTCTGAGCAGCAGGACTGCTGGTTCGGTTCCCACATGGGCCAGTGACGCTGTGCCCTCTACAGCTAAGATGGTGAACAACAGCTCGACCTGGAGCTGGGCTGCTGTGAGTCGCCGGTGACTCCCCAATAAAATTAAAAAAAGAAAGAAAGAAAGAAAGAAAGAAAGAAAGAAAGAAAGAAAGAAAGAAAGAAAGAAAGAAAGAAAGAAAGAATTCATAGTGTGATGAACAGGATTAATCTAATTTATGTAGCATAATAATTATCTGAAATATTTTTATTGACTTGCTAAGCAATAGGAAAAATTTAAATCATTTCTTGTAAACACTACTGGACAGTCCCAAAGGTAGAGTTTGTTCACTACTATGGTGACCTAGATTCTCATATCTGCAAATCTTGGCTACAGGCTTCTGGTTCTCTTCAAAATGCAATTAAAATTTAAACAAATATGTGGAAATATGCCCTATTGCTTTTCAGTTTCTCCAAATGGCTGTGGTATGAACCGTGTAATAATATTTAATGTGCATTATTTTACAATCTAAAATATCTAAATGCAATTAACTCTAGTATGCTTGGTGAAGTATTCTCCCATGAGAAACAAATCTCATCCTACAGATTAAGGGATGTAAAATGAACCACCAACCTTACACAGAAATATGCTCACTTGATTTTCTAAAAAAAAACATTAATGGCATTTTATTGCCCTACTAATCCTTGCTCTTTCTATTACCTTTACATATTTAACTGTCTCCCATCATGATCTTTCCACGTTCTTTGAGCTTGGACTCAGCACAGCTGGGCCACTTTAACTGTTAGCTCCCATTACAGAAGGGGATGCATTAACATCTTTTATGTATTACCTTGTCTTTTTAAAATATATAAATAGTTTTAATAGAGTCACATTTTACACAAGGAAAATTCATAACTAGTAAAAGTTTTTAATAAATAAAGACCATGGGAACAATGATCTGGGGAGTATACTGGGTTGCTGAAAAACCAAAGTGCAATCAGGGATAGTCTCAGCCTCCCTAAGTGCCTATTTCACTCTGATAGTACTTTGTGAACCATTATATAAAGAAGAAATTTGGGTTTAGAACATGAAGTTAAGAGCAGTCCAGGCCAGGCACTGCCTTCAAAAACCCTGCACTTCATATCTATCTGTCTATATGTATGTCTATCATTATGTCATCATCTATTTATCCAGATAACTACCACCAGAGTTTCAATATTTAATACATTCTGGTACAGTGCCTATTATATGGCAAAGGTTGAGTAGATACTAAGGTAAATAAGATAGTCTCTGCCATACATGGTCAGTGTCTAATGTGGAAAATCCATATGAAAAAAAAATCACAACACAATGAAGTGAGTACTTTAGAAGACGTAAATTTAGCCTGTATTTTGTCCAGAAGGTTTCCACCTTTTTCTCATAGTAAAACAAAACAAAACAAAACACACACACAAAAAAACCCCAACATCTTCCATGGTAATAACAGTGAATACACAATGTGGTCTTTAGCTACATGCTTATGATCTTGTTAATAATTATAATGATTTAACCCTATTTCCTCTTGTTCCTTTGTAGAAATTATAACTGCTGGATTGATATTCTGTTCATAATAACTTTTTTTTTGTTTTTAATGAAAGAAGGATTACATCTTTCATCGATATTCTTCTCCTGGATTGTTCTTATGAGCCCAGTTTTCACAGTATTCATCTTTTACTCATTTGTACCAATCATTTTCTTTTCTACCATTTGAGGGTAAAGGAGGAGCCTGCAACAGATATATTATGGTAATGATGACTATGGTAATTAGTTACATAATATCATCCTATTAACATAATTCAGTTATTGAAATTTCAAATGGCAGCACTGTACTATTGACTCAGAGATAGTCACTGAATAGAGTCCAAATAATTTTGAGCTTATATTTTTGCCTGGTCAGTCATTCTCCATCTGTATAGTTTGCTTTTTGTTCTTAAATGTCTTCTGTATGTCTACCTGTGAATTTCTCAGCATCTCTTATCTGGTTACTAACATGTTAAACATACTTCGGGTTATCTGCCATGACATGCCCAGTGTCACTAAATCTGCTCAGTGATTGTCACTCCTGCTAAGTGAGCATCACACCCAGTCACCCTGCTACCTCTATCCTCAAATAAGAAAATATTATGCGAGGGCGACCAAATCAATCAGAACCTCTCTTTTCTCTCTTCCTCTGTCTCTTAGATACAAAGACTACATTTAGTTGGTATTGAGTAATAATGCTGTGCAGCCCTTAGACTGGTAACCATGCTCATTTATTAAAAAGTATTTACCGAACACATAAAGCAATAAACAAAACAAGCACAGTCCAAAACATTTTCTGGTAAAGGAGAATGACCACAAACAAACAACTGTATGAGTAATTATTAAAAAGTGTCCAAGCTAGGCTTTCCTTTTCCTTTTATATGACCTCACAGCATAGGAGAAGACTATTAAGGGATGTAAAAGGGCTGGGGATGTTGTATGTTTGTGCACACATGTCTGTATATTTAAGGAAGTAACTTCAAGTTGCAATTTAAAAAATAACTAGTTGGCCATGCAAAGGGAGACAGAAAGAACAGTAGGCAGGAGACAATAGATGTGTAAAAACCCTGAGATAGGAAGGAGTCTGCAAAATTAGTAAATTGGAAGGAAGAACAACATGCTGGAGTTTGGTGGGGAATCGGAACATTAGGGTAGGTCAAGCCTCAAAAGGCAGGCAGGGACCACACAGACCATGACAAGCCTTGTAAGCTGCCTTAAGGAATTAGGATGACGTATAAGTGAACCAGTAGAAAAAGAATAAGAGTGAAGCAAATATGAGGTATGGGTCCCTGAGCAATATAGTGAAGGTTTAAATAATAAAAAAAAATTATTACA
>NW_017732101.1:472540-473633 GCF_001890085.2 Hipposideros armiger | reverse complement strand
AGTTAGGTAAGAGATAAAGAAAATTAGTTCCCTTTTATATTTAAGTGACAGAGACAACAGAATATTCTAGGAGTCTTTAAAGACAATAAAAACCTACCTTCCAAAATAATTTTAGGAAATTTCTACCCATGGAAAGTAAAATGAAATAAACAATATTTAAGGAGTCCTCTGCTAAACATTAGCAGGCCTCTCAAACTCAGATGCTGATCCCTTTCAGATATCAAATACCCTGTCAGAACCAAGAGGCCTTCTTCTAGACATAGGTCTGATATGCATGAACTCTTGGCCCTTGAAGTTCACTCATCTTCCTTGGACTGTTTATCTATTTGTTAAATGATAAGTTGGAATAAATGAAATTACTTCTTATAGTCTATAATTGTACATTTTAAAGATTATCTTTCAGTAAGCAGATCCAAATCTAACCTAATTTTCCTCTACGAAAATGCTGCTAAAACTGATTTAGAATATTTTGATATTGTCTTGTACCTATGTATGATATTGTAAGAGGTTTTCTCTTTTTTCAATCGACCTTCTTTGGCACTTTCACTCCACACTCTGCTAATGCCAACTGGCTCCCGCATGAACAAACATGCTGGCACTTTCAGTGTGCTCAGGCAAGCTGCTTCTCTGAGAATGGCCCCTGAGAGCATTTGCACCAGGATTCTACCTCTTTTTTGCAAAATTCTAATAGCAACATTTTCCGTTGGGCTTAGCATCCAGCTGACCCAGTTTTTCACTGCCTGCAGCTCGAGATGCTTTGCTGAAGTAATGACTGCACCTCTGTCATCTTTCCCCTATAGGCAAGGAGCTACCTTTCTGTAGAGGATTGCTATTAATGAGAGGTAAGGAGGTGCATGTGTGCTCCCACTCCCCACAGCCATTGCCAATGTCTTTAATTCACCTTTTACAGAGAACTCTACCAGACCTCACAGTTCTCCTTAGCAGAGCCTTACATATAACCACTACCATAGTCAATTAGGGTTGGCCTCTGAGATGTAACTTGCCACCATGGGTCACATGGTTTCAGCATCTATCTCCTAGCTTTTATCTAAAACAACCAGATAATAGATTTTGGGTTGTCATATGACACTAG
>NW_017732101.1:470385-471447 GCF_001890085.2 Hipposideros armiger | reverse complement strand
TAAAAGACACATTGCCATTAATCTTCCTCAAAAGACCTCCCCCACCCCCTTCACTTTGAACACATTTATCCCATCGTTCTTGCCACTTCCTGAATCATTTCTGGAAGTCCTCTTTTGTGAGTGTGTTTAGTTGTGCTGACATGGCTGTCTCAATGTCCTGAGTCAATTCAAAACGTTTACCTTTCATGGTAATTTTGACTTTGGGGAAGAGCCAGAAGTCACACGGTGGCAGATCTGGTGAATAAGGTGGATGAGGACACACTCTAATATTTTTATTTGACAGAAACTGCCATACCAGAAGCGACATGTGACACAGAACCTTTCCTGTTGTGATCACAAAATATGGCGAATGCTGCTGCCATCCAACGGAAAGGCAGGGACCTTCAGTACAGGAAGCAGCACATCAAACCTTAGTGTGCGACAAGTTTCAACTTGTTTGGTGCAGTCAGTCAGGTGTGAGTTATGGTTGAGAAAAGGTGTGTTTTAAAGTGTGCCATAAACCATCCTCCATCATGACAATGCTCTGTGTCACACGTTGCTTCTGGCGCAGCGATTTCTGTGAAATAAAAACATTACGGTGTGCCCTTATCCACCTTATTCACCGGATCTGGCACTGTGCTACTTCTGGCTCTTCTTCAAAGTCAATAATTCAGGTCATTGAGGCAGCCACACCAGCGCAACCAAGGACACTCGTAAAAGAGGACTTCTAGAACTGCTTCAGAAAGTGGCAAGAATGATAGGATAGGTGTGTTTGAAGTAAGGGAGAGTGTTTTGAGGGGGATTAATAGCAAAGTATCTTTTACTATAATAATTTTCTTTAATTTAAACTTTCACCATATTGTTTGATCATACCTGTACCATTTTAAAGTTTATTTGTGTATTTATACCCTCAAAATGTGAGTATATTATGGGCATTTCATTTGTAATTTTTTTTTTTTTTTAGCTGAGCCATCCTGCCACCTGTTGGCAGCTCAGAGGCTGCTCAGCTCGGGCTGACTCGAACCGCTGTTGCTCAGAGCTCAAACTCTTGAGCGAGCTCTTAACCAACTGAGCCACTCAGCC
>NW_017732101.1:464897-465860 GCF_001890085.2 Hipposideros armiger | reverse complement strand
GACTTTATGCCTTATATTTTTTGAGAGTCCCTGGAATTAAATATAAAATACTTTTCCTTTATGAAAAGTATTTATGATGAAAATCTTCATGATTTTCTATTAGTCTCTGAAGTTCAACAGAATAACAACATGCGTCGCTTTAGGTCTGTGGTCTTGCTGCATAATGACTCTTCGAACATGCTGGGTTAGATAATTTACATATCAACCTAAATAGCATCAAAGATTTGTGAAGCGCTTTGAGTGCTGTACAGGCAGGTTATCAAACATAGCAGGGTTTTGACACCTCTGCTGAGTTACCTAATATGTAATTGGGTTATCTGAAAATTACAATGGTGACATTTGACTCTACTGCTGTGTTTAATAGGATATTCACATCAGAATAGTTATTATACCCTCTACACTAAAAATAATTTTTCCCAAGACCCAACAAGGTCAAAGCAGTATGGACGAGGCCATCACAAGCAGACTTCAGGTGTCTATTTTGCATTGGCAGGAGATGATCGAACAGGACATTTCCATCTCTGCCATTTCCAATAAAACATTTGCATTAGCAATAGCATGCATGTGGATTCCAAAGCAAATTCAATTTAACCTTCCGTCGGGCACAACTGATCTCACAGATTCATTGCACACAAAGATGCCACTATGAAATACGTCCCTACTGTACTAAGCCACAACACGACTGGTGATAGGTTACAGTAGAGGGGGAAGATATGGAAGCAATGAGTCATGATACTCAAGTTAACTGTTAGATATTTGCAAATTTGTGTGCAATGAATCTGTGAGATCAGTTGCACCTGATGGAGGGTTAAAGGTTCATCAAAATTGTAGGTACTGTGCTATTAACGAGTATAATTTCCTTTACATTCTCTCCGATTCAGCCTAAATACTACTTATAAAATACTGTACTTTTTTTCTAATTCAACTGCACCTATAGCACTGCCATTCTAATGATCCTCTGAT
>NW_017732101.1:463413-464227 GCF_001890085.2 Hipposideros armiger | reverse complement strand
TTACCAACACAAATGCCCAATCAGATTTTTACATTCAACTTAAAATCGCTCAGGATTTCTTTTCACATATGAGGTAAATTGAAACGCCTTAGAATGGTCCTAAAAGCCCTTTGCGATACTTTCCTGCTTTTCTTTGCAGACATCTCCTAGCAAGTTCTAGCATTTACTCATTTCTTGACCCATATTGAACCTCTAACATTTTATAAATGTCCCATGTTCGTTTTGTCTTTGCTGTTCCATTTACTTAAATGTCTTGCTTCCTTTGCTGATGTGGCGTATTCCTACCTGTTATTTAAGACTCAGTGTAAACGTAACTATTGCTGCAAAGGCTTTTTTGGCAACAACCATCCCCATCGTCCACCATGCACAGTCCCTCTTACTTCTTATCTCCATATTCTTGGGAAAATTGGTTCACCTTCTCTAAGATCCCTGAGAGCCATGTGAAGACTTATTGTTGCACAGGTAACACTGGATTAAAGGTGTCAGTATATGAACCCTCTGTCCCATTAGATGGTAAGCTCCTTATGGGCCCAGAGTATGTCTAACTCATTTTTTTCTCTAAGCACATGGCAAATGATGGGGCGGTGGTCATTTTTAGTTTAATTTGTTTAGTACTCTTCTTGAAATCAACACACCACCATTCTTTTTCCCCCACCCCTCCATTTTGAACATTTGGAGCTACTATTTTCTTTCATCTCTCTACTTTCATGGCCACAGGATTTGGTTTTTGAGTATGTTATTCAAAGTTACCTTCTTGAGTCCTTTCCTAAGATACAAATATTGGGGAATTAGAGGTCTTTCCTTGCTGTTTAAA
>NW_017732101.1:454127-458683 GCF_001890085.2 Hipposideros armiger | reverse complement strand
AGGAACTGCTCACTGATGATCTTCATAGCACATTATCTGCGTCCCTAGTAGCAGTATGCTCCTCCCACATGTATCAGTTATTTGTGTGCATCTCTTATCAGCAAAACTACATCCCAAGTTCTCAGAAGAAGGGTAGGTGAGTCTGGTTCTCCAGCACTGAGCACAATCCTCTACCTGCAACGTGGTGTTGAAGAACATCAGCAGTGGGGTCTGAGGACCTGTACTCAACTCTTGCCTCTACACTCACTGTGAATCACTGACATGCAAGGTCTCTAAGTGACATCATGGAGTTGCTCTGAGGATTAAATAAGATACTTTTAACCCATTAGCCAACAAATGTTCAAGAACCTGTTATTAGCCTAATGAGTGTTCAGTATTTGTTAAACCAATCAATGGCTATAGCAAGATATGGAAGAATTGTATCTGCACAAGATGTAGTTGTCCCATGTACTTGTTTAGTGATGTTTGGTGAGGTGTTAATGCAGCCAAGAAAAAAATTCAGTTTCAAGAATATAGGCTCTCAAGTCATGCTGCTGGGGATCACACCCATCCTTGCTACTTGTGTGACTTCAACCAGGAATTTTATTTTTCTACCCCTGAGTTCTTTCATCTAAATAACCCAGAGTGAACAAAGCCTGGATGGAGTAAATGATAAATATTACTAATTATTATAGACACTAAAAACCAGACTGAAAAAATTTTTTTCTAATCTGATAGGTTGTTAGACATTCACAAATTTTAGGAATTTAGTTTGCATGTTAATAAATAAAGAGCTAGAATTAATTTTTTTGAAGCTTGTCATTGCCAAAATCTCTTTTTAAGATAGGGCTAAACTATATAGACATTTACGAAAAAAAAATATTTCAAAACAAGCAATGATCCAAAGAGGTAAAATACAACCTCAAAAATTATTTTCTGTGTTTGTAAAAAGTGATCTTCAGAGCAGCTGTTATTAAATTTTTCTACTTTCTGTCATCCAACAGTGTTATTTGACAATCATTAATAATTAATAATAGGTCTCTGATTCATTCTTGTACACTCTAAAAATAGGATACCATGAATAGGCTTAGATCCTTAGCAACAGAATATTGAGTGCTCCATCAGCCTAACCTAGGTACCTACTTGCATTTTGCAAACAGATCTGGCTCAGGAACTCTAAATGGGAAGGTATTTCATGGCAAAGTCAGACAACATGTTTTTCCTATTTGCAGTTATTTCAAGCACATCTCACTAAAAGCCTCAACATTTCTGTCAGAGGGTAGAGAACAACAGAGCTTATGCTACCATTTTGAGCCCCTGAACATGGAGACCATCAGATGAGGAGCCTACCAAATCAGCATTAACCTGGCCGGCTACCGGATGGGAGTTTCTGATGTCCACCATGTGACAGATATTTGAGCAAGATCTGATGAATGAGAAGATGTCATTAATATTGTTAGCATCTATTTTTTCTTAATTTGTTCAATAAGCGGTGCAAGGCTCTAGTCTATACACTTTACAAACATGAGTTCATTTAATCTTCATAAGAACCCCGTAGGGAAACCAATGCAAAAGTTACGTATGCCTTTATGAGTCACACAACTAATAAATGGGGGATCCAGGGCTTAAACCCAGGTAGCCTGGGTCCCAAATCTGAGAGCCTAAGCTTTAGGAAATCCAACAAACCAATAAACCACGCATCTGATTAATAAATGTCTACAAAGTCCTGGCTTAATGGCATGACAAATGTGGGAATGGGTTTCGTGTGTGTGTTTAGTGTGAGAATATATGAGTTCCTTATTTTAGTATTCAAAATATTTAACACATCCAGAGAGATTCTATGTATGGAGTTCACTAATATGAAATCACCGGGACAGTAGATTTGAGCATAAAGGTGTATATCACAGCAGAGGCAACAACTGAAGAGCCTCCACACTTTGCAACAGGTAGTCCTGGGCTCACCCAAGAGTAAAAAACAGAATTCTGTTTTTTCTCCATGAAAACTAGTCAGTCTCTCTCTCTCTCTCTCTCTCTCTCTCTCTCTCTCTCTCTCTCTCTCTCTCTCAGTCTCTCTCTCTCTCTGTCTTTCTCAAACACACAGATTGATGAAGATGATGATGATAGATAGATAGATAGATAGATAGATAGATAGACCCCCACTTCTTGAAGCCACCCAAATTCCTCTTCTGTTCTTTTTCTTTCCGCAAATGAGACAGCTTCAAGCTTGAGCTCATGAATGTCTCCCTGGAAACCTGCAGTGTCCAACCCAGTAGCCATGAACCACAAGTAGCTATATAAATAAAGCAAATAAGGAAGTAAAATTGTAGCTGCTTAGTCCATTAGCCACATGTGGCTAGTAGCTCTCACTGGACAGCACAGATAGGGAGCATGTTCATCATCACAGAAAGTTCTGCTCTAGATAAAGATGGGAGCCACTGCCAGTCCTNTCCTCAAAGGGTTCTCCAGGTTCTCTTGTATACTAGACATTAACCTTTGAATGTCTCACCACAGTCTCAAAATAATAGGATAATTCCTTCTGTCCCCAAGCCTGCTTCCATCTTGATTTTCCCATATTCTTGAGGAGAGTCATTTTTCCAGGCTTAACATTCAAATTTATTTTTGAATCCTCTTTCCCTTTTCCTCTGAATTCATTTTCCAACCAGTTAATGCTAGGAACTCTGCCACGGACTTGCTTATCACAGGTTGGAGATTCCTGTTTAATAAAGTAGATGCTTTATAGACTGGATAATTCTATGGTGGATGGATGGATGAATGCATAGGAAAAGGTATTAGATAAACATAGTTTGGGGAAAAAAAGGCTAATGGGATTAAGTATAACAAGGACATGGGACCTAATTCAAGGCAGGAATACAAAAGGGATAGGCTTCCATAATTACATGATTTTTAAGCTACTGTTTATAAGATGAGAAATTGTTAATCAGGTAAAAAGAAAGAGGAAAGCATTTCAGCAGAGGGAATGGTCTGTTCTTAAACTTTGAGGTCAGAAGGAGCTTGACATCTTCATGAAGTTGTAACGTGGGCAGCGGAGAGAGGAGAGCAAGATGATGAAGAAGTGGACAGAATAGAGTGCCACTCCAAGTTTTTTTCCTCCCCTTTGGTGTGTTTATAGTCTGTTCTGGTTTATTTTTAATTGATCGTAAAGCCTTTAAATAGGAAACACAGGTACAGATGCCCCAGGCTCCACCATACTCTAAAGTCTCACAGGCAGGCAGATCACACATCCATGCCCACTGCCTGTTCCCTGTAGGTATTTGATATTGAAATTGGGCCCCATAGCCCATGTGATTAGAGATTTTATCCTAAGAGCAAAAAAGAAAACAACTCTGGAAGATTTTTAATGAGGGAACTGACATATTCTGATTTGAGTTTATAAAATACACTATAACATTTCTATAACACAGTATGCGTGGCCCAAAAGTTTCTGTTGCTATTAAATGTGGTGTTTTGTTATTGTTAGGTTAATGAAGTGACTTGGATGAACCTACTAGGACAGTCAGCTGTCAGTCGTGGGAGCCCAGCAGAGGGGTCCACATTCCAAGTTGGGGTTGGGTCCCAGGCTCAGTTTGGCACCATCTAGTGGCAGCTGTCTACTCTAGGTTAAATATTGGTGGAGATGCTCCTGAGTGTTATGGCTGGGATTTCCAAGACAATAGCAGCAATATCAGAAATCTCTTGTTTTGCTGATGCCTTCTAGGGAAACTGGACTGGGGAAATATACGGGGGTGGGGGGGGGAGTGGAAGTTCCTCAGGCACTTCCCAAGACAGGAGTTCCTGAAATTTCCTCATGGGCCTTGCCTTCCCCTCTTTGGTCCCCTCCAGCAAAAGATGAGAACTTTACCCCTCCTCTATTTGAGAATGGGGGCAAGATGGAGAATAGCAACCAATCACATATCATATAAGATCCAAATTTTCTTAATTACTTGTGGTTGTCATGGTCTTTGATGGTAACACTACAGCTGTTATGTGAAAATGGATTGTAGATGGAAGAGAGGTTGTTTCGTTAGCAGATTATTAGGAAGCACTTGCAATAGCTTCAATGAGAGATGAACGTTTCTTAATGAAAGTGGCAGCAGCAGAAATGAAGGTAAAGGGGCAGATTTAAAATATCGAAGAAGCAAAATCAACTGGACTCAGTGATTGCTTGGATGCCAGGTAATAGAGGAGGAAAGTGTCAAAAAAAGACCTGTGATTACCCAGGTTTCTAAAATGAGGGGGGGAAAAAAGTAATATGATGGCTCAGTTTACTGAAATCCTTGGGAGGAAGAGATTTTGGGGAAAGATCATGAATTAATAACATGAGAGAGACTGTAGATTAGGATCAGGGAGGAGTGACTAGATATGGAACTCACATTAAAGCCCCAGTTAGTTTCTAAATACAGTGAAGAACATTTATTTGACCTTTTTCACTGAAAGCACAAAATTAAGCATTGTTAAATGTTAGCTGCTGAGAGATTCCATGTAACGTATCACCTGAAGATAGGAGGCGTCTCTCATTTCCACAGAGCCAAGGTCCTTATCCCGGAATTCGTGAATCAGTAGCAAAAGAGCTTCAAGGA
>NW_017732101.1:430047-449572 GCF_001890085.2 Hipposideros armiger | reverse complement strand
CAAATGAGACAGCTTCAAGCTTGAGCTCATGAATGTCTCCCTGGAAACCTGCAGTGTCCAACCCAGTAGCCATGAACCACAAGTAGCTATATAAATAAAGCAAATAAGGAAGTAAAATTGTAGCTGCTTAGTCCATTAGCCACATGTGGCTAGTAGCTCTCACTGGACAGCACAGATAGGGAGCATGTTCATCATCACAGAAAGTTCTGCTCTAGATAAAGATGGGAGCCACTGCCAGTCCTATCCCCTGAAAATGGTTTCTGAGTTACTTTATTTTTGTGTCATCACAGAGCTGCACAATTAAGTTTAAGAAAACCATCTATTATAAACATTAAAATTATTTGGCAACATTTACTTTGTCAGACACTTCCTTCAGTCTGCCAACATTCCTTAATCAAAATCATTGGCAAAATTCCACATGTTTCCGCCCTCTGTACATAGCATCTTTCCAACTAGCTAAAAGTAGAGAACTTAGTGAATTTTGTAATAAAAAAAAATAAAACTAGCTTATTTTTTTCTTTACCTAAAAAGTTTAATCTAACTTTGCATTTTTAGGAGAAAATCATGTTTACCACATTGTTTTCTATCGTAATATGGGCTCACCTCACTTTGTCTCCAGGAATTGTATTCAAATGAATGAAACGATTTCTGTGTTTAATTTCCATAATATTATATCACTAGCAGACTGGCAACAATTAAGCCACTATGTCAGCAAAAAAAATTAGACAAGAAAAGCATGATTATTTAATCCTAAATATTAGACTAGTTCCTCCATAATCTCTTTGGCTAAAGTAAAGTGAATTATAAAATCTAATGCACTCATCCATAATATACTTAATTATCACTTACTATATGCCTGCTACTGTATTAGATGTGCCCCCAAAGTTCTTACAGTATAATTGGGTTCAAATTACTGAAATATAAAAGTGGTATCTGTTGCCCTTTGAGTTTTCATAGGGTGAAGGTGACAGCCTACATTCAAATCTCTGCCCACATTCTCCCCAAATCACACAGGGCCAAAAAAGGGAGCAAATAAAACCATCCATAACCCATGCCGACAGCATAACTTGGAGACAGGGAATGTGACAAACTTCAATTTACATGGAGAACAAGCCTCCAAAGATCTACTCCAGGGACTTGGGTGGCGGAGGGGTCCGGGTGAGGGGTGGAATCCCTTGGAGGGTGGTGATGAAAAGAAAGTAGGAACAAGTGTTAGAAATTAAGAAACACTAAGCAATCAAAGAGAATGAGAACCAGGAGATATACCAAGAGAATCAGAACCACTGCACCAAGTGGCTAGAACAGGATAAGCATTCTTGAACTAAGAACCCCAGCAAACCACTCAAATCTCTCCCCTCTGCACATCGAGAATCAAAGTGATAGGAAATAATTTTAAACAACTCAGATAACACAGTATTCATGAGCCCTTCCTTAAGAATCTACTAGAGGGGGAGCTTCATCCAGCCAGATACGAATTAGGAAACTTCAACAAAAGGACTTATGGTAGATCTAAGCTACAATAAAGGTGGAAAAAGGTGAAAGAATATAGTATGTGACTTATATATTTTGACAAAATTTAAAAATATAACTAAAGAAATGGGAGAAAAGAGAGAAAGGAAAAAAGGAAACACATTTACTGAATAATATACAGTGATAAAAGGATATCAGTTTAAGCTGACAAACCAAATAAGAAATAAAGGGACTAAGGGCAATATAAGAGGAGTTAGTTTACAGGTAACCACTAGAAAAAATACAAACCTTCCTTAATACCAAATTAAAGACTCTGCCTACCCCAGCCATCACAAAAAAAGCGAGGAAACAGACCACATGTTAAAATGACAAAGGTCATAATTCATAATGAAGATAATATTTTTAACTGGTCATGAGTACAACCACCACCTTTATAAAGCAGAAACTCTAAGAAATGCCAGGAGAAACAGTCAAAAACACAATAATAATATGAGACTTTAATGTATCATACCCAAACCAAGAAAATCAAGTGGACAAAAAACAAGTAAGAATATAATAATTCTCACATTGTGAATAAGGTAGATCGCATGACTCTACATTTAATTCTACCTCCAATAACATTTGCATATCTTCTTTTCAAGTGCATATGGAACATTCACATAAATTGACCATACATTATATCATATAGAAATCCTCAATAATTTCCATAAAGTAGAAATAATTTGAACAACATATTTGGATTAGAGTACAATATAAATAGAAATTATTAAGGATTGTTTTAAATGTGTTTTCCAGATAAAAATGTAAATACTCTGTACTAAACAACTCTTTGGTAAAAAGAGAAATGTTAGATTAAATTGCAAAATTTCTTTTAAAAATAATGATAATAAAAACAGCATATATGGAATATAATTAAAGCTGTGATCAGAGGGAAATGCATAGCCTTAAGCTCTTTTATGAATAAAAATTAATTTAAATCCCTTCCCGAAATTCTAGGATAAACAAACAAACAAAAAACAAAAACATATAATATAAACCACAAGAAAGCACACACACACACACACACAAAGGAAATTGTAAAAAATAAAAGCAGAAATTATTAGAAAGAATATTAGAATTAATAAATTAAAATGCTGGTTTTTTGGGGGGAACCACTTGCTAACTTATTTAGGGATAAAAGGGCAAAAGCATAAATAAGAAGTAACCACTGAAAAAAGGGAATTAAAATATTTAAGAGAGTACTTTGAACAACTCTATGCAAATAATACAGAGATGTAATAGTAATTTCCCATAACTACCCTATTAGAAAGGCAACAGGCCTAGATGATAGCACTACAAGAAAATTCAACCAAACCCTCAAAGATCAGATAATCTAATTATGCTTAAATTATCCTAGAACATGGGACAGGAACACTTCCAAACTTTGTGTGTGTGTGTGTGTGTGTGAAGCAGGTAGAACATTGCTAATGAAACCTAATGAAGCTGATAATAGAAAACCAGTTATTTATTCCTCACCCCAGAAATGCTAAGATACTGTACTTTCCAACCACAAGATTTGGGGAGGGATGAATATGGAAAGCCCTGAGGTCACCTTCCCACAGCACTGGGTAGCTATACTGCCCTGCTTGACTGGCCGGAGATGCGTGAGCCCAGGTTTGAGTTGCTGCAGCCATTGCATTGTCCCAAAGGAAATGGAGGGAGAAGCATTTACTCTAGTCTCCTACAACCAGGCTGAGCTGCCTCTGGGCCCTGGCCATCACTACAAGAGTTCAAAACATCGCCCTTCCCTCACCCTTCAACTCAGGGGTTTCTCACAGTTTCCTCCATTTTTCTTTGTTTTTCCGGTGTGTGTTTGGGAGGTGGGGGGTCGGGGTGGGGAAAGAGTCAGCAGTGCTGCTAGATCCACCTCTTAAGTGGAACTAGAAGCTCTGCAGAGAAAGGAAATTTGACTGGTTTGACTCAGCATTCCTGAAAGGAAATTGCGTGGAAGATAAAATTTAGAAAGTTATTTCAGAATTATGAAAGGTGGCAAATGACTTACTTTTGGCTTGAAACCCAATTTGGTAGATCCCTGAATACTTTCCAGCCAAGGAAGATTTTTATTAAAATAGTGCTATAAAAAGATCAGCCTAGTGCTAATCATTTAGGAGGACATTGCTGTACCCTAGAGACCCCTGCTACTCAAACTATGGGCCACAGGCCGACAGACAGCGTAGGCATCACCTGGGAACTTGTTCAAATGCAAACTCCCAGCCCCACCCCAGGCTTATGGAGTCAGGATCTGTACTTTAATGAAAACTTCAGGGGATTTATATGTACATTCAAGTATCAGAAACAATGTCTTAGACATCATAAAACAATACCCCAAAAGGAAGGGGTAGATGCAAGAGAAATTGTACTTCAAAGAAATGGTAAAGATCAGAGATGACAATAAGGTTTCAAGATTGGGTTACTGGGAGTATGGTAAAACTGGCCTCCAAAGCAAATTCATAATGAGTTTGTAGTTAATGGCATACAGCTGCACTGCTGCTTATTTTCAAAATAATTTAAATTGTTAAATCATAGTAATATTTCAATTTGGAAAAAATCAACAGAAAGCATGCTATTATTACTTTAACTCTCAAAGATTTTACATGCTTATGTTTTTAATGGAGCTATCCATCAGATTTTCCATTTTCTTTCTCACAATGTGGTAAATTTAGAGTCTTCCCCCAAAGTTCCCTTTGTCACTAACCTGGGCATTTCTCCAAGCCCAAAGATAGTAGTGAAAATTATAGGCTCTTCCTACATACTTTCCTTTTTTAAGCAACTAGATCTGTGTTCCATATTAACAAACCTCAATCTTTCCCTATTTGTAGAGATTTTATTTTAAACACAAGCACCTCCTTGGTCTGGATTAAAACAGAAAGCCTTCAAAAGAAGATAAATTCATTAGTGTGCAATTAAGGGTGTTGGTTTGCATAGTTTATATAATTTCTTACTGAATATACTTGGAGTTTTATAAATATTATGATAGAATTATAGAAATGTGAAGGCATCTTAAACAGTCAATCGTTGAAAAAGCTAATTGTTAATACAGTGTTGTTAATTTGGGTAACAGGACATAAATAATATATAAATTATAATATAGAAATGGAAGGTATAATCATAATGAAAAGTGAACCCCTCTGTGTACCATAAATGTACCAACACTACTCTCAAAAGGTTTTACCTTTGTGCTAAAGTTAAAATTAAGAAAATTCAGTTGATCTCAGTAACATCCTGGTTCACTCTCAAAAACAGAAAACTTGTCTACAGATACATTGAACAATTAAATATATGATTACAAACTGCATAGTAATAGAAAAAATCAATTTTTAGAAGTAGCTCAGCATTGTTTCAAAATGCCTCTCAGAAGACAGAAAAAGATATTTCTTACAGCCTAATAATCAAATTAATGTTTCAGTAATTACATATCTCTTCCTTTGGTCTCTTAATCTCACTTTAAAATTTTTTATTCTCTTTCCTCTGAAATCCAACTATCATTTCCACACGCATTTTAAGCCTCCTATGTCTGCATCTGTTTTTTTTTCTCATTCTGTGTTCATAATCTACAACAAATGCACTTTCATATATCTCTCTAATTAAAAATTTTATTTTCAGTACTTCCAGTTTCAAAAACTCAAGAATAGGTGCATGGAGAGCATTCGGGGACTCTGCTGGTCTCTGTAATTCTTCTACATAATTAATTTTGTTACATATCCAAACAATACAGGAGACATGATCTTTGCCTCCTGAGAACTTGACACAGACTCTGCATCCCTTGCTCATAAATTTTTGTCAAAACTCTTATGTGCACATTCCTTCAGGAAATATTGCTTCAGAGAACTATGAAGACTCTATATGGAATATCTCACTTTACCTTATGCTGACTGTTCAGACTTTAAATTGTCTTTTGGACAATCTTAATGTCTTTAGTTCAGAAAGTTCTTTGCTTTATGACATTAAAGAGATGGACCATATCAATTCAAACATGTGTTATTAGAACTGCATTATTCTTACAGAATGACAGAGACCATTCAGGAAACAGTTGTGAAATCACAGTTAAACAATTGTTACAAGAATAGCCCTCGCTCCTACATTATGCAAAATATTTAGCTTCATCATATAAAAACCTCAGTGGATTCCAGATGTTTTAATTGGTCAAGGCAAAGAAAAAATAAATGAGGTAGCATTGCCTGTATAGGAGTCCTGGGACTTGCCAGTAAGATAATTAATTTTCAATTAAACTAAAGGCTATTGACATCAAACTGAGTGATTAAGGAAAGGGATCCAAAGTGTACATTTAGGCTGACATATATATTATGGTCATGGAAAATGGGCCAATTATGAGTGGGTCCTTTTGTATGGTCAATGATGCAGATATTTCATGAATAAATAACTTTTAATCAGTCTCGGTGGAATGGATATAGAAAGAAGTCATACTCACTCTCTACTGTTATCCCAAATGAAGTATTAATCTGTACAACTCTGTGCTTATAATGAAATATGCATGGATTTACTCCCATGTTTGAACAACCTAAAACTTTCCCTGTAGGTTTAATTTCCTTGTTTCCCCATTTTAAATATTTTATTTCAGTAAAGAAAATTACGGTGGCATGAATTGTCTTTATTTGGATTGTTGTTACTCAGTTTTCCTACAAGATTGCTTTGTGAAAATTGGTGCTTAGAGCTTCGTTAGGGGAAATAAACATACCTCTTTACAGTTCTGCTCTGCATGCTTTTTAGGGCAGAAATAAAATTTGAAAATATCTTATTCTAGCAAATGAAATATCCTACCCATTCTTCCTAGCACACTAAAACAATTATATTTAAATAAATCACATTTTAAAATCTTAAAGATCAGATAGTCTGCCTATTATTTAAACTATCCCATACAACAGAAAAAAAAAGTTCCACCAGTTTATTTTATGAAGATAGAATATACAAATTCTAAACTCCTGATAAAATAGTTTTTAAATGTGAATATCAATGTCTGTTATGAATATGGGCAAAAAACTATAAATGAAGTAATAACAAGTCTGTTCAACAGTATGTTAAAAGACTAATGATGATAAGGTAGAAATTCTATTAGGAATAAAACAATTATTCATAACTGAAATACATAACAACACATATACAACTATAAGCAAAAAATGACCTATAAAAAATCAACTGGAAATTCTTGCAGTTTGCTATGAATGTTGGGAAAGAAAAAACAAAATCATCTATATTTGCAGATGAGATTATTTTGTAGCTAGGAAACCCAATTAAATCTACTGAAAAACAAATTAGAATTAAAAAGAAAATTTGATAAGCGGTATATAAGATAAATATGCTACAATCAGTAGATTTACTTTTTGAGTAATCAACACAAGAAGAAATGGAAATCAAATCAAAACATTCTCATGAAAACAAAAGCTTGAAATCCCTAGGAAGTTATAGGGATTATATAAAGATAATAATATATTATTAAATGGAGAGCCATAAATTGATACTGAATGGGAAGAAACCATATTACACATATATCCATATTATAGCCATTCCACATTAATATATATTTAACATAATGCACAGACATTAAAACTTACTATGAAGTTACTATAATTAGAAGCGTATAACATTGGCACTAGAATAAACAAATTTGGAGACTAGAAGAGAGAATCTAGAATGATGTCCAAATACACATGAGAACTTTATATATGAAATAAATTGGCTTTTAATACAGTGCTACTCAATTAGAAACCCACATGAAAAAACACAAATTTAGACCCTTACTTCATATATTTTTAAAATTCCAGGTGAATCAAGTATTTTAATATGATACAATAAAATAACAAAAGAAAACCCTTAGTAAAGATCTTCATATATAAGAAAGAAAACCAACCATCCATTAAAAAAAATAGGTAAATAAAGGATAAGTTGTATATCTGGCTATATATACCATCACAGAACTATAGATAAACTAAAGACTGGGAAAAATGTTTGCAGTATACATAATAGCCAAAAGGGTTCAAAAGTTTGTAAGGATTTAAAAATGGACAAGGAGTATGTCAACTATAATTATATATACATATAGTCATGGGACATGGAGTACAGAGTGGGAATGGAATCAATGGAATTGTAATAGATAAGCATGATATCGGGGGTGGGAGGGCAATAGGATAACTATTGCATTGTTCTGTACACCTGAAACTAACAATAAAAAAAATAAAATAAAAATGGACAAGGAGAAAAGCTATAATTTCATAGCAGAGGATATATATATATATATATATATATATATAGAGAGAGAGAGAGAGAGAGAGAGAGAGAGAAAGAGAGCGAGAGAGAGAGAGAGAGAGAGAGCTATCATTTGAAAAGATGTCAATAGAAGCATTTTTATTGTGGTAAAAATCATAAAACATGAAACCTTTCTTAACAAAATTTTAAGTGTAAAATACAATATTATTAATGTTCTGCACATTGTTGTACAACAGATTTCTAGAACTTTTTCATCTTGCGTGACTGAAATTATACCTGTTGGACAGCAACTTCCCCTTTCTCCCTCAATAGAATTCTTTTATGTTATTCAATGTCAATAAAATTAAAACATTCAAATAAAAAAAAATTGCATCATTTTTGAAACTTCAGAATAGCAATAAAATAAAATAAAATAAAATAAATAGTACCCCATAGCTAGCAAGGATGCAGAGGAATAAACACTTTTACATCCACACTGGGAGTCTAAATTACTGCAAACATTTTAGAAAGAAATAAAGAATTATCTATTAAAATTAAAGCTTCACATATCCTTGACCTAATAATCCTATGTTTTAAAATGTTTCTGACAGATAAAAATAGAAGGATTGGTATGTAGTAGTATTTCTATAATGATGTTTACTGAAGTATAATTTATAGTGATAAAAAGACAAACTGAAGATATCTAGATGTCTATAAGCAGGGAAACATCTAAGTTGTATGTGTATGTGAGTGTGTGTGCGTGTGTGTGTGTGTGTGTGTGTGTTATTTTTTTCAGGCAATGAAAGATATATATATATATATATACATTTATATATGTTTATATGTATTTGTGTGTGCCAAGGATGATGAAAGGATATATGGATATATGACATATATTATGTTAATTACATCAAGGGGGTGAAATTGGAGGCACTGGAATAGGGGGATATTATTGGGTTGTCGGAAAAGTCATGACGCATTTTTGCAACAAAAAACATAGAAAAAATAGTCATGACTTTTCTGACAACCCAATATTAGTTTTCCTGTATTTATCCTGGTAATCTTTCACTTATTAAAAAGAATACACACTACAGAATTATGAAAATTTATGGCCAGAATAGGTTTTACAGATCTGTTATCCATCCACCTCATTTTACAAATGTGTAAATTAAGCCCAGTGTTGAGATGGTTAAGGTTATACAGCCATGGCTCAAAATTAGAATTTTTGACTCTTACATCAGCACTCTTCCAATTCAAATATAAAATGAAATTCTGAAAATAATTCGCAGCTAACTCTATAGTAAAGTCTTTTATGAACCCATTAGTTGATACTATTGTTCGCTTGTCTTTTGATCTGTGTGATTTTCTCTCTCTCTCTCCCTCTCTCCCTCTCTCTCTCTCTCTCTCTCTCTCTCTCCCTCCCTCCTTCCCTCCCTCCCTGGAAGTTTTGGCTAGAATATAATGTGTTTAAATTCCAATAAGTTAATTTTAAAATCAATACCCCTTTAGATAAATGAAGCTATCTCTGTTGATAAAAGACAAAAGACAAATGCAATATTCAAAATATTTGACAATAAAATAATACATGTATTTACTTACTGACTCTAGTGGATTCTGCATGCTATCCCATCTTTCTTAGCAAAGGGCTGGGTGTTGAACTTCTTATATGGTACAAGGGAGCTACGAACTGTGGTACTTTAAGAAACAAAATATTTTGGAAGTTCCACATATATATCTGCTACTAATGCACCAATTGTAAAAGGCCTAAAGCATATATACAAAATGAACATAATGAAAAATATATGCCGCTGTGCCTTTGTGGTTCCCATCTTTTTTTCCCATGTGTTAATAATATTGACAGTTAAAAACCTCCTCGTCAGTATCGTCTCTAATTACATGGAATGATTCCCATCTGGGTGAAGGAGTTGTGAATGGTCAACAGAGGTCTGAATCTGAATGAGTGAGGATCCTGTGCAGTTTGAAAACAATTCCCCAGATACCCTGTTATGCTCCCCTCTAGAGAGCATATTTTTCTTCCTCTCCCCATTTAAGAATAATGTGGTGTTTTATGATCAACTCAGTTCAACACATGCAGCCTGTATTGTGTTCCTATTGCATGCTTGGCACTGTGCTTTGCTCTGTGGGGGATCTCAAAGCATGTTCATTCTCGGCTCACTACAAGCCACATTCTCACTGTGGCTCTTTGGAGCCTCACCTTCTGGTTGCATAATTCAAGTCTTACCCATCTTCTCAGATCTGCTACTAACTGAGCTCTTTTGACCATGCCTTCCTCTTAGATCCATCTTTTCCCTTGGTATCCATGACAACAGTCCTGGACACCTTGTTTTCTTGGATCATCTTCCTCTCCTCACCCCATAAATGGTTTTCCCTGAAGTTTTGTAATTGGTCACTTAATGTGGACCATCTCATATCCACTTGGGTCTCACCTGTGTATCTCTGGCTCAGCTAACACTCTGTACTCCACATTCTGGCCTTCTACTTGCCCCTGACATCTTCACTTAGGGTTTCTCACAGACAAGTCATGATGAGCCCAGACTCTTTCACTTCGCCTGGATCAGTTCTTCTTCCTCTATATCCTACAGTCATAATGGCTTCTCAAACCATTCAAAAATCTGCCAGAGATCCTAGTCTCTTCCCTCCTTCTCACCTTCCATATCCAATTGACCACTAGATCCTGGAAGTTTTGTCTTCTTAATATTCCACCACGCTTCTCTTTCTCTCCTTGGATATACTTTTAAATCTTTCAAGAAAAAATTCTATATTAATTTTTTAACTAGCCTTGCCTCCCCTCCAATTATCTTCCTTAATTCCACCAAAGGGACTGTCGTAGAATATTGAAGTGCAGTATCAAATTCAATGTAGTGTTTAATGACAATATTAAGAGGTTAGAAAAATCAAGAAAGAAAAATATATCCACTTTCCTCACCATGGACTCCCTCCAAAAGGATTAGGTTTCTCAGAAACAATGACATCTAAAATCTCTCTCTTGTGAATGCTAAAGAATTTTGAACAAAAAATTCCCATCATTAGGATTGGCTATTTGTAAAGGCAAAGGAAGTAGAGAAGAAGATATCATCTCTAGTAAGTCACAGAAAAACATGCAAAGAAGTTTCGGGGAGTAGTCTCTCTCCATTAGTGCCTCGATTTGGGTCCTGATGAAATGAAGCACAAAGCAGTATAACTGGAATATGGATACCGGGTGTCAAGAACAGGCCCTAAGAACGGAAATTGGGGGTCTACATACACAATTATAGATGCCCTTCATTTACCATCTAACTTTGTGCTTGTGTTGCTGGTATCACCTCCTATTTCACTTGATTCAGGAAGTACGTGTTTAGCATCAATTCTGGGCCCTAACTTGAACACTGTAGGCTAGGAAAGAAATATAAAACATAGTCTGTGTTCTCCAGGAACTTACAATCTAATTGAGGAGATAACACATACGAGGCAAACACATATGAAAGTATAATAAATGAGGAGCTATAAATGCTAACAAAAAGTAGACAAATGCAGTAAGAATGACAGAGGAAGAAGCTGGAATAGGTGGAGTGCACAGGCAAGTCATGTGGAAAGGGGAACAAAGCCTGGCTCGGTATCATTGCCAAGAGATTTTGTGATGTGTATACATTTGTGTACGCAGCACATTTGAAGATAAGTGAAAACATATGCCAGAAAAAGAGGGTTAAAATATAGACCACAAAAAAAAGGTGCATCAAAATTGAAATTAAAGAGATTTCCAGTCAAGATGGCATAGTAGGTAAACGCTGGGCTCACCTTCTCTCAGACTACATCAATTACCACTAAACTACAGAACAACCATCAATGAAAATTGCCTGAGGCCTAGCTGAACTGAGGCCCTACAACTATAAATATATAGAAGAAGCCACCTCGATGCTGGTAGGAGGGGCAGAGACACGGAACGGGATCATCCCACAACTGTATGTGACCATTAAATATCAAGAAGGATATCTCGGCTGTGGTGGTCATCCCCTTTGGAGTGAGGGGTCCCAGCCCAGGGTTTTCAGTGCTGGGGAGACAAGTCCCCATAATTCCTGGCAGTGAAAATCAGCAGAGATTGTGCCTTAGTGAGATGAAGGCAGCTGCATTCCCAAACGATCCTCATAAAGGGCTTGCACACAGACTTACTTGCTAACAGACTCACTTGCTCTGAGCTACAGCATTGGGGCAGCAGCTCAAAAGACACCAGGACATATGAGAAGGAACCGAATTGTCTAGCTTCAGGGTGAGGGCTAGGGAGCACAGCTTTTTCCCGACAGAGGAGCTGGCAGGAACCATTGTTTCTTTGTTGAGCCCTCCCCTTCCCTGCAGGCAGACACAGGAAGATGCATCTGTGTCTCCATCAAACTGGGTCTCACCTTTTGTCTGTCCCGCCCTGATTCCCTGAGACCATGCCCCACCCAAGTTTCAGGCACACCCAAGCTGCTTCCATTGACTTTCCCATATAAACAGCCAGTCTTGGCTCATACTGTGGAAATTCCTAAAATCTCTGTAAGGTTCACAAAACCCAAACAAGCAGCATCTATGTTTGGTGTGTCCTGTACCTCTGGTTGAGCAGCCCTAAGCCTGGCACTTGCAATAACCAGCCTCAGTTCACGGCTTGGCATCTCAAGATAGCTCCAAGCACAGCACAGGTGGTGACAATCTCTGGACTGCTTTGTGGTTCATGCCAGGTGGCCCAAGCAGGGCACAGACTGAACTTTCCCTGTAGGAAGTCCCCTGCCAGGATGCCCTGGGGCTGGCAGGCCCAGTAGCTAGCTTTGAACTGGGCCAGAGCATCACCCAGCCACCTCCAAGTATGACACACAAAAAGGGCAGACTGGGCAGAGCCCCACTAAAGTGAATCCTGCTCTGTAGGGTCAGCCCCTGAACAACAGCTCCTCCACTATTGTCACAGCCAGTCTGCACAATGAATCAGCCTGAGGGTCACTCCCTCCCATTGATGTGCAAACAGCAATCAAGTCTCAACTACAATACAAGGGAACACACAATCCACACAAGGAACACACCTGGAGCACCAGGCTTTGGTGATCAGGGAGGCTGCACCACTGAACCCCACAGTATACCTACTACATAAGGCCACTCTATTAAGACTGGGAGGCATAGCAGCCCTACATCGAAACAAACACAGGGAGACAACCAAAATGGGGAGACAAAGAAACATTTCCCAGATAAAAGAACAGAACAAAGCTCCAGAAAAAGAACTAAATAAAATGGAGACGAGCAACCTACCAGATGCAGAGTTCAAACACTACTTATAAGGATGCTCAATGAATTCAGGGAGAACTTTAACAGAGATAGGAAACATAAAAATGGAGACAGAAAACAAAAAAAAACAGTCAGAAATTAAGATTACAATAACGGAAATGAAGAATACATTACAGGGAATCAACAGTAGATTAGATGAATCAGCAATTTAGAAGATAAGGTAGCAGAAAATACCCAATCATAACAGCAAAAAGAAAAAAAGAATCCAAGAAAATGTGGAGATTTAAGGGGCCTCTGGGACAATATTAAGTATACCAACATTCACATCACAGGGGGACCAGAAGGAGAAAAGAGAGAGCAAGGAATTGTAAACTATTTGAAAAAATAATGACTGAAAACTTCCCTAACCTGGCAAAAGAAATAGACAAAGAAGCCCAGGAAGGACAGAGAGTCCCAAACAAGATGAATCCAAAGAGGCCCACACCATGACACACCATAATTAAAATGCCAAAGGTTTAAAGCAGAGAGAAAATCTTAAAAGCAGCAAGAAAAAAAGCAGTTTTTTTCTTGCATACAAGGGGGCTTTCCTAAGGCCATCAGCTGATTTCTCAACAGAAACTTTGCAGGCCAGAGGGACTGGCAGGGAATATTCAAAGTGATGAAAAGCAAGGACCTACAACCAAGATTACTCTACCCAGTAAATCCATCATTTAGAATTCAAGGACAAACAAAGAGCTTCCCAGACAAAAAAAACACACACACAAAAAAATGCTAAAGGAGTTCCTCACCACCAAAGCAGTATTACAAAGAATGTCAGAAGGACTTCTAGCAACAATTACTTTTGGGCCGGCCGAGCGACGCGCTGGTTAAGAGTTGGCTTAGGACGCCAGCTCTGAGCATCAGGGCCCCGGTTCTGAACCCACATGAGGGCCAGTGACGCTGCGCCCTCTACAGCTAAGATGGTGAACAACAGCTCAACCTGAAGCTAGGCTGCCGTGAGTCACAGGCGATGGCGTAGGCTGCAGCCCCTGCTAGAGTGGGCTGCCACAAGCTACCATGAATGGCTGGCAGCCAGCGTGAGCGGCCACGAGCTGCTGTGCATGGCTGTCCAATGGCCGGCGAGCGACTGCCTCACCCGGGAAGAGCACAATGATAATACCAACATGGGTCAGTGAACCAACGTCCTCCACAACTAGAAAGAAGGACAAAAGGACAGCAACTTGTCTGTTCCCCTTCCCTGATTCCCCAGCACTGTTCCCCTCCCCCAATTCCCCAATAAAATCTTTAAAAAATAAAAACAATTATTTTAATGTAAATAGATTAAGTGCTCCAATCAAAAGATAGGGTGGCTGAATGGATTAGAAAAGAAGACCCTTACATATGCTGCCTACAAGAGACTCACTTCAGATCAAAAGACACAGGCTGAAAGTAAAAGGATGGGAAAAAGATATTTCCTGAAAATGAAAACAAAACACAAAAAACGCTGTGGTAGCAATACTTAACACCAGACAAAACAGACTTTAAAACAAAAGTTATAACAACTGACAAAGAAGGCTCCAGTAATCCCACTTCTGGGTAATTATCCAAAGAAACCCAAAATGCTACTTCAAGGGGACATGTGCATTCATATGTTCATTACAGCATTGTTTAGAATGGCCAAGATGTGGAGGCAGCCATGGATAGGAGAATGGATAAAGAACAGGTGGTACATATATACAATGGAATATTGCTTGGCCATGGAAGGGAATGGGTTCTTGCCATCTGTGGTAGCATGGATGGACCTGGGTGTTGTTTTGTGGAGTATGTCAGACAGAGAAAGACAGATGTAAAGTGATTTTGCTTATATGTGGAATCTAAAGAACAGAATAAACAAACAAAACAGAGACAGACTCATAGCTACAGAGAACATTTTGATGGTTGCCAGATGGGAGGGGTGTTGGGAATGGGTGAAAAAGGAGAAGGGATTAAGAAATACAAATTGGGGCCAGCTGAGTGGCTCAGGTGGTTAAGAGCTCCTCAAAGGTTTGAGCTCTGAGCAACGGCAGTTCGAGTCTGGCCTGAGCTGAGCTGCCACTGAGCTGCCAACAGGTGGCAGGATGGCTCAGCTAAAAAAAAAACAAAAAAAACAAATTGGTTGTTACAAAGTAGTCATGGAGATATAGGGTATAGCATAAGGAATATAGTCAATAATGTTGTAATAACTGTGTATGGTGTCAGATGGGTACTAGATTTATTAGGGTGACAGATGGGAGGATGCCTGGGGGACAGGGTGAAAAGGTGAAGGGATTAAGAAGTTCAAATTCGTAGTTACAAAATAGTCATGGGGATGTAAAGTAAAGCCTAGGGAATATAGTCAATAATATGGTAATAGCTATGCATTAGTGCCAGAAGGATACTAGACTAGTCAGGGGGATCAGTTCTTAAATTATATAAATGTCTAACCACCATGCTGTACACCTGAAATTAATATAAAATAATATTGAATGTAAACTGTAATTGAAAATTTTAAAAGGGGGGAAAGGTGAAGGGAATAACAAGTTCAAACTTCCAGGTATAAAACAAATAAGTCAGGGGGATGTAATGTACAGCATGGGGAATATAGTCAGTAACATTGTGAAAGTGTGGTACAGTGTCAGATGGTTGCTGGACTTATGGTGATCACTTCTTTAGGTATATAAATGTTGAATAACTACACACCTGAAACTAATATAATATTGTATGTTAGCTACATTTTAATAAAAATATTTTTTTAATGTAATTAAAAAGCAAATCTTCACTAGGATCTCTGTAATTATAAATTTAAATTTCAAATGTCCTGATAACTTCTCAACTATGAAGACTAACAGCTTGGCCAAATTATTCGGTTCTCTGCCTAAGGATTCTTAGTAAGACTCATGGAATCATTTCATCTTCTCTTTGCAGATCATCAACGAGGAAATGGCGGGTTTCACTGCAAGTATCTGAAGATTTCCACACCACAAAGCCCTCCAGGTACAACTCAGCATTTTGTAGGAGCCAGGCATTAAATCGTAAAAGAAGTAAAATGCTGCCCTCTGGTGGCCAGTGTACAAAATTGATGAAAATTTAGCATTGTTCTTTCATGTTACTTAACGGTGGTCAAGGCCACAGCAGAGAGCAGTATTCAGGATTAAACGGGTTTGCAGTTGAAAGGACCAGAGCACCTTGATATAACGCAAGTGAACCCTTCAAGAAATGAAATCCTGAATCAGCCAGATTAAAATGTTTCAAAATGGGGCCTAGCACTCTAATTACCAGCATAACTCTGCATAAACACAGATTTTTTTTCCTCCAAGGAGGAAAAATTGACTTGACATCCAGTAATCTTGATTTCTGAAACAATATTTACCATCTATAGAAGGAAAAATCATTTATATTAACTTTTCAATAGAAAATCTATCAGATCTTACCTCTTGCCCCTAGCCAGACATGTGCTCTCTTCCTGCTCTGAATTCCAATAGCACTTGATTGTACCTTTATTCAAGTCCTTGTTTCCTAAAGTATGTTTAGTCCCTTTGTGGCCCCTAGGATGGGCATGGCACATTGGGTGTGCCTAAGAAGTGTTTGACCAAATGAATAAATGAATAGGAATTGAATGATGACAGATGGATACATTCGGTGGTAAAACAATCGCCTTTATTTAAGCAGAGAAAAAAAATACTATTAATCGCACAAACACAAATAAAATTGACCCTTGAATAACGTTGGGGTTAGGGGTGCCGACCTCCTCCCCCACATAGTCAAAAATCCACATATAACTTTTGACTCCCCTAAAACTTAACTACTAATAGCCTACTGTTCACCAGAAGCCTTACCAATACCATAAATAGTTGATTAACACCGATTTTGTATGTTAAAGTGTTCAGTATTGTATTCTTACAAAAAAGTAAGCTAAAGAAAAGAAAACATTATTAAGAAAATCATGAGGAAGAAAAATACATTTACAGTACTGTACATATTTATTGCAGAAAGCCTGTATATAAGTGGACCCCGCAATTCGAACCTGTGTTGTTCAAGGGTCAACTGTATCTCCAAGGTTCACTTCAGTTGCTCAGAGGCCACAGTGCACAGGTATTTTATGAAATCAGGAATGCAAGAATGGCTCCCAGTCCAGCCTGTGGATACTACTGTACTCTGCTGACACCGGGAAAGAACATTCTGGCTCTGTCTGTTCCTTTTGTAGGCCTTGCAAGGGTTACACAGGTGCTTAAGCGCAAAAGCAGTCAGAGGAAACTTGAGATGGTTGGAACAGCCTCTTCACCCACCACCCTCAGGAGATGCTCAGTGGGCCACAGAACTAAACGTACGAGTCAAACGCTTCTTTGGAGCTTGGTAGAAATAAAATAAACAATGTCTCCCTGGAGGTTCTGGTTCAGGTGCTCTGTGAACGCTGGATGGGGATGGTCAGAGATGTGGTAGGTGAGACGGAATAGCATGCGACAATATGGATGGCAACCTGGTGCAGACTGTCAATGGCCCCAGCGTGCCCTTGAAGGGGAAAGGGCTCTGCTTGGGCACTGTGACAACTGGATGACAGGCCTGTCTTTCACCCACAATTCCATTTCCCTCAAAAATAGGAGGTATTGGAAAAGGTAGGACATAAGACTGAGTCCTCAGCCTTGAAATCTCTCCACTTACTTTCTCTTGGCATACGGATCCTGCCTTCTAGTACCAATTATCATTTTATACTAATGACTACCCAATTTAATTGATTTCCTAAACCTAAGCTCTCACCCATGCCTGGGTTCCAATACCTCCACAGTTGCCTCGACATCTAAATCTTTCCAGCTGCAAACTGAACACATCATCTTTCCCCTAGGGAGCAAAATAGCTTTTCTATTTCTCCTGTCTTAAATCTCATTTCAGCAGCAGCCAAGAGTTCCATACAGAGCTACCTGTAGAGAAGGTGCCCATTCTATTTGAGCTTTCAGAACTGTGTATGACGGTCTGAGACAGAGAAATCAATCTGAAAGAGCTTTGCAGATAAACACGGCTAGTTATAATGTGATGGGTAGTAAGCTATTTTACCATTCCAGAACAAGAAAGTCCTTAAAGTAAAAACCAGGACTCAGCTTTTATACAGAACCTGAGGCATATGTTATAAGTAGAGAGGAAGTTTGTTGTTCAAACAGTGTAGACATCTCTTAGTAAATAAACTAGGAAGCTATTATATCTGCCTCATGCCATAGATCCAAGTCCTATTCATATGCATGCCATGGTAACAAGCTGCAAAATATACTTTTTAAATTACATTTATCTTTGTTTATCTCTACAGAAGTTATTCACTTTCTGGATTTTTGTAGGCAGTTTTTAATCCCAGTATTATAATAATCTCTCAGCAATCTCTTTACGGTCTAAGCTCCTCCAACAGCACCATGTACAATCTGTCCTTCTCACAGGTGCACATGGAATCAACCAGTGGTATTAATGGGCATCTTTTCTTAAGCGAGTTATTTCAGCCATCTGGGTGTCTTCATGGAAGACACACCATGCATATTATCACAAAAAAGAAAACCTGTTAATTTGGCAACTTTCCCGTGAAAAGCCTTTCTTAGATTAGATTTTATGATTGCTTGCTTTCTGAGGTTTGTAGTAAATAGAAAAATGTGCTCCTTAGAGTTCTAATGAGTATCACCTTTGATCTATCCCAAATATGATTAGATAATGATGATTAGATACTACCTTTGGACCACAATTTATGCTCTGAGAAAAGTAATAAAGAGGTCAGAACTTCTTCCCCATTTTAGAAGAGTCACCAGTCTTGCTGTCAGAAACTCAGCTGTAGGAAGTACACGTCCTCTGTCATCTGCCCCAAAAGATGGAGTGTACAGGATCACTGATCCTATTCTAGGAATCCAGACAATTTAGATAATTGATGACTCCTGTCTTCACACAGAAGGCAAGAGCTCAGATGTGCATGAAATATCTGAGTGTGACAAGACATTGCGTTTTGTAGTAGATAAGGGGGAAAAAGTCTGTACCTCTTAGCATATTATTAGTGGAGATTAAGCCCACAATTCTCCATGACACAAAATTCCCTCATAGAATTACGGAAGGAAATCAGCCTATATAGTCCTGTAACATACAAGGGGTGTTTAATAACACAATTATCAATGCACCTCTTTGCTCGATTAGGACTGCAACTTTGATTTGGGGTCAGAGCAGATGCTTAAAACATTGTAGCAAGACTCCCCTCTCATTAACCAGAGCAGATGCAGATTCCTCTCACTGCTTCCCTGAATTCATCTATATAATACTGAACCAACGCCATGTTTCAGCAGAAACATACAAGAGTGTGCACCTAATAGCTAAAGTTCCTGCTTAGTCTTGGTGGTGCAACTTAAAGGGAAACCCAGGCATTAAACCAGATTAATGGGGGAGAAAAAGATCAAACAAAGTCAACGATGAATCTATTCTTGTTTCAGTTTTGTGTCACCAATAGTCCTGAAACCCAGAAGCAAAGGTTACATGACTGACCCCACCTTTATAACTTCAGCGTAGTCCAGTCTTTTTTTTTTTTTAAGATTTTTATTGGGGAATTGGGGGGATG
>NW_017732101.1:427577-429842 GCF_001890085.2 Hipposideros armiger | reverse complement strand
CACAGGGGCTGCAGCCTAATGGCAGCCCAGCTCCAGGTTGAGCTGTTGTTCAGCATCTTAGCTGTGGAGGGCAGTGTCACTGGCCCTCATATGTGGGATGCGAACCGGGGCCCTCTGGCGACCCAAGCCAGCTCTTAACCATCGCGCCACTCGGCCGGCCCCAGCAGAGTCCAGTCTTGATCTAATCTTAAATTATCCAAGATTGACATCAGTAGTCCCCCTATACACACAAGCTATAATTGTCACTGTCACTTCTCTTTGAAGTCATTGCATTCTCCCATTGTGTGCACCATTTTGGAAGTCCTTGCTTGACCTATGAATTGCTTTCCTCACTCCCAATAGATTTCTTCCAGACTTGCAAGTGTTCACTTGAGACTTGAGTGACTTCATGTTCAGGACATATGTAATTAAAGGTTACTCTGCACAAAGGACTGGTTTCAGGAATCCTGAGAATCTGTGGGAGACCTTACCAAAGTCTTAATCTTGCAAGTCATGGTGACCATACGTTTATAGCTAAGTAATTAGTGTTTCTACACCATAAGATCATCTTCTCAGTAGGTGACACTCTAACCAATATTCGTTATTATTTAATTTTATGAACTCCTACAACTCACAATTTCAGACTAGACCTTTAGGTTCTGGCTCACTGGTAGACATGGATTATGCTTTCTTGTGATGAATAGCTTGTCTTTAGCATATCTGTCAGGGAAAAATAATGTTCTAAACCCACATTTTAAAGTGACTCTATTATAGTAGTGTTATTCACAATAGCTAAAAGGTGGAAGCAACCCAGATATCCATAAATGGATGAATGGATAAACAAAGTGTGGTATATATTGGGTTGTTGGAAAAGTCATGATGCATTTTTGCAACAAAAAACAGAAAAAATACATCATGACTTTTCCAACAACCCAGTACATACAATGGAATACATTATTCAGCCTTAAAAAGTAAGGAAATTCTGGCACATGCTACAACATGGATGGACCCTGAGGACATTATGCTAAGTGAAATACACAGTTATGAAAAGACAAATATTTTATGATTCCAATTATATGAGTTACCTAGAGCAGTCCTTATAGAGACAGGAAGTAGAATGGTGGTTACTAGGGGCTGGAGGGAGGGGTTACTGGGAGTTATTTTTAAAGGATATGGAGTTCCAGTTTAGCAAGATGAAAAGAGTTCTGGAGATGGATGGTAGTGTGGTAGTGATGTTTGCAGAATATAAATATACTTAATACCACTTAACTGTACTCTTAAAAATGATTAAGATAGTAAATGTTATGTGATGGTTATTTTGCCACAATAAAACAAGAGGGGAAAATGACCCTGGTACCATATCACTCATCCTAGGACAAGTGTGCATCTTCCCTGCCCAATGCAATCCATGATAACACAAAATACTCATCCTCACAAACAACCCTGTTTGCACTGCATACATCTCAGTGCTTATTGGAAATGCAGTCATTCTAGTGGTAGGTGACACTTAAGTTAATTCCAAGCAGGACAGATTGAAGCCTGGTTTATCAACCTTCAGATAACAAAAGACAGGCAACAGAGTTCTAAGTAAGCCATCTGGCGATCACTTGCCCACCTGGTGTTTATATTTACTCACCTCACTGACTAGCCATCTGTCTTTCGTCTAGTGAATCTCCATCTCATTCATCCACCAAGCAGCAAACATGATCACAGCCAGCTCTGATCAAAAGGTGCTCCAGCTTTAACAAGGCAGTTTAAAATTGTGCAGAGAGGTCTGAGTCCACACTTGTGCTTTCAAGCCACTGCACTATATTGCCTCCATGAAACATAAAAGCACTTTCTAAAATATAATGATATTATCAGCAATATATTGATATTAATTACAATGATTTGAGAGTCACCAAATCTACGTAAGAAAAAAACCTCTGAAATCATTAAGATTAACTTCATAAGGGAAAAAATTGTGTGTATCAGATTTAAAAAGTCACTAGAAACAATCAACAGTAAATTGAATCCTTTGAAAAAGGGGAGGAGAGGATAATTTATAAAATCAACCTGAGAAATTTTTACAGAACTAAAAGGAAGAGAAACTGGGCCGGCCAAGTGGTGTAAGAGCTGGCTTGGGACGCCAGAGGGCCCCGGTTCACATCCCACATATAAGGGCCAGTGACACTGCCCTCTATAGCTAAGATGCTGAACAACAGCTCAACCTGGACCTGGGCTGCCGGGAGTCGCCGGCCACGGTGTAGGCTGTAGCCCCTGTGGCAGTGGGTTGCCATGGGCTAC
>NW_017732101.1:419782-426106 GCF_001890085.2 Hipposideros armiger | reverse complement strand
GCAGTGTCACTGGCCCTCACATGTGGGATCCGAACCGGGGCCCTCTGGCGTCCCAAGCCAGTTCTTAACCATCGCGCCACTCGGCCGGCCCAGCTCATTATTGCAGATAATATCAAGATTAGAGATCATTGTCAAGTCATTTAAGAAGTGTGGCATTTGAAATGCTACAGATGGAACTGAGGACAAGGCAATATATGAAGACAGTGATTCATCATCAGACACAGATGAGGACAAGCTAATGGTTGGGAGTTTTGACAGTGATGAGTTGTATGAATTTTATGATGCATAAAACTTGAGTTCAATAACTTTATGTAATACATTCTTTTTCAAATTTCAGGCCCCAAAATTAAGGTGCGTCTTATACAGGGGGAAATATGCTATTTAAATAAAATCTGAAGCTTGTCAAACTTTTATTAAAGTCAGAAGAAATCAGAAAGTGCAAAAATACTTTGACCTTAGTGGTAAAAAAGTACTTAATGCTTTAAAAATACTATAGCTGACTAAAAGAATAAAAATTATAAAGTCTCAAGAGGTCATATGGTATTTAAAATTTGGCAATGTGTAATATACCATTAAAATTAGCATTAATATCTAATCAGTAGTTTTTAACAGAGGTATGTTACATAATTAATTTATCAAAAGTATTTCTTGGAAAAGAGAATATACAATATTTAAAAAATTCTTAATATCAAAGAATTTGATCCAAATAAATTAATTAAGGGGGGGAGAGAAAAAGGGGAAGCAGTAGTATTAAGAGCCTCATGTATAACATCAAGTATAATATAACAATGTATAAACAGGAGAATTGATAGCAATATTATATTCTTGTCATTGGTTTGAAATTATATATGCATATTAATCTGTGTGTATATATTTAAATTATAGATGTATAAAATATGTTTGTATAATATATGTATATATAACTATGCATATATTAAACACTGTGGAACAAAAATGGGACAAATGTTCATTCTATAAATACTTGTAGGAAAAAATAACTAATTAGAAATAGAAAATCTTCAATGACATATAATGCGCAGGGGAGTAGAAAACAATAAACATAAAACATAAATTATAAAATAAAATGCCAAAATAAAACCCTACATCACTTATAGTAAATGTAAATGCACCATCAGATTGGATGAAAAAGTAAAGTCAAAGTAATTGCTAGTTATAAGAAACACACATACAAACTAATTGACAAATAAATGTTGGAAATAAAGGGGTTCAGAAAGTTACTACAGTCAAAAGGAACATTTAAAAGTTAGAGCAGCAGTGAGGTAGAAATATCAGAAACAGAGTAGTATTATGAATCAGGGCAAAAAAGAAAAAGGAAATGGGATAAAATGACTATATATCTGTGATAATGACTTTACAAAATTACAAAGTTTATGTAACTTTATAATACACAATGAAAATGTAACAACTATGGACAATCCACATAGCATAGAAATACATAAAACATTAGGAGAGACAGAAAAAATTTACTAAAAATTTAACATAGTTCTTTAACAGACAGATCAAGGAGATGAAACAGAATTTTAAGAAGGATTATAAGAATTACAAAATATCACTAAGAGGCATGATTAAACTTTACATTATACAGAGAATATACACTTGTCTACCACATCCACAGAACAAATATTAAAATTGACTATTTAGTTCTAATTAAATATAGCATTTTTACTCATCTACCCAATAGGGTATATTCTTTCCATATCCAGCATGTAGCCCAGGATGTTAAGATGTAACCAGTATTCTCCAGTCCTTAAAAGATGATAGCCCTAAAGACAGCAGTGTGTCCTGACTCAGTCAGTGTCTCATAAGACTCTCAGAGACCACATGTGACTAAAACCCACACCCGCATCTCTACACACTTTACCTGACTTTACGAGGCTGAATAAAGGCCTCCAAATGTGTCCCCACCCTAGTTCCCAGAACCTGTGAATGTTTCCTTACAGCAAAAGGGACCACGCAGATGTGATCACGTGTTTTGAGATGAGGAGATTGTCGTGGATGACCCAGGTGGGCCCTAAGTGCCACCACCAGGATTCCTATAAGGGAAACAGGAGGAAATTTCACCCCAGAAGAGAAGAAGGAGAGGTGGCCATAGAGACAGAGATTGAAGTCTGTGGCCACAAGCCCCGAAAAGCCACAGCCACCAGAAGCTAGAAGAGACAAGGAAGGCTTCTCTCGGAGCCCCCAGGGGGAGCGCGCCTCTGCTGACGCTTTGATTTCAGTCCAGTGATATGGGTTTCAGACGTTTCTGATCCCCAGAATCGTGGGTGAATAAGTTGGTGCTATTTTAAGCCACCGAGTGTGTGTTTTAAGCCACCTGCCACCAGAAACAAATACACTGACATTCTCAGAGGGCACCTACCTAGTCCTCTCTCCAGGACTCTGTTTATCAGAGTCAGCACTGGTACCATTATTTTCCTTGTCACCAGTCACCCTGAATTTCTCCCCTTCTTACACCTATATCCAAAGTGGGGGAGATGGAGCAAAGAGTGCATTTCCATCCCGTCTCCTTTCTTAGTGAACAAATGAAATAAAAGATCTCCAGAGGAGAAGTATACTACATACCATTGTAAAGTAAAATCACCTCCGTTTGTATTCCTGTCCTCTCCTGGAGAAACTGCTGGAAGTGAAGAAAGTATCCCAGCAACCTTAAGGCGATGGAGATAAAAGAAATGCAAGAAAAGTAAAACTGCCTAAGCCAAGTCTTTAAAAACGAGTTTCTTACATCTCTTTCTTTTACCAACACTTTAGGTTGCTAATACATTTATCACAATTCTATTTTTAATTAATACTCCTGGAGGAAAAGTGACACATCTGATAGATATAGAGGCACGATAAAGCCATATGCTCTAAGAACCAAGAAACACACAGACTGATAATGGAGGTCTTCATTAAAGATTCCCCCCACCTAGAGTTGCATGGGCCTTAACTTTCAAGAGATTCAACTTGTCAGCTTCAGTAAAAAAGTGGATCCTGTACATCCTTCAACACTTAAAAAGGACATAAAATTAATATTGCTTCTGATGCTAATATCCCTTGTAGGAATTAGTTTGGGTCCACTCAGTGAGTGTACCCATGTTTATATTTTTCTTCCTCGATGGGTTAAAGGACTTTTACAGCTTCAAAGAAAATATGAAGGAAACACGGGATTAGTCGTGTCCAACCAGGTAAACAGAAACTATCTCCAGTGTTCACAGCAGAAGGAATGGAAAGTGCAGGTGGGTCTACGGAGAATGAAAAAGCTGAGAGTTAAACAAAGGCTGTAAAATCACTGTGGACATTGGCAATAGCTGGACGTCTTTATCAGCCTTAAGCTGGAAGGACAATGGAAAAACAGGCAATGATTAAAACCAGCAGGCCAGGAGGCCACTATGGACGCTGGAAAATGTGGTGGGTCTTGGGTGCAGTGAAGGCTGGAATCACAGAGGAGATAAAAGCACTAGAGAAGCCATCCTAAGCTGAGGGGAAGAGGGGGTATCTTGATTTGTCCCTCCGCCAAACCCACTTCTCACCCTGCCCTCCCATCTCCCACCATTAATTTAACCCTGCCTCCCCTTGACTTAATCCTGCCAGGGAGTCAGCTAACACTGGAGCCCGAAAAGCCAACCTGTACGGGGATCATCTGCACCTTCGCAGTGCAGAGCAGAGCAGGAAAGGAGATAAGAACAGATGTGAGGATAATCAGGCCCAGGAGGACTAGCACACCCTCTGATAAAAATGATTTTAGTGTTAGATAATTTAGAAGATCATTTAATTACGCCCTTCCACTTTACAGAGAGGACATGAGGTCCAGAGAGATTAAAACCATTTCCCTAAATGCACACACCCAGTAAGTTTCAGGCCCCAGCATGCAGCGTGCGTTTATAAAGATCTATTGTTTTGTGAAACTGTGTTCTGTTTAATTTAAGCTGCATTATGAAGTGCTTGGTAGCTGGGCCCAGTTCATATTTATCCCCAGTATCTGATTCAGCACCTGGTGCCTAGAAAACACTCAAGAAAATACTGATTGAACTAATTGAAAGAGAAGACATAGCCCGTCAACTGATTTAAGGTAGCTTTAAATAATTTCCAGTCAAATATGAGTTACTGAGCAAGTTAAACAAAGAAGGCTGCCAAAACTACGTCTCTTAAATGTTTTAAAAGGAAGTACACATTTTCATCAGTATGTGATGGTTTAAGCTCTCTATGTTCAAATCAGGGGCAAAGATATAATATTTTTAACTATCATACTGATCTTTCACTTGAAATAATAGATAAATAAGGATGTCAGCAATAAAAAAACTGTACAGGTTGTATAGAACAAAGATATTCAAATAAAAAACTCATAAATATTTATGTGGTCATGTGTGGGAGGTGTTGCTTGCAGTGTTTCCTCCACAGTCATGACTACAGAGCAGAAAAAGAATCAGGAAAAAATATACGCAAAGAGCAATATTTAAATAGCATGGTGGGCAGCTGGGGGAGGGATGACTAATACTGCTGCTAGTAGTGGTTTAAAAACAAAAGAGATCTACTAGAGATCTCCTGATTTCTTCTGCTACCATTCCTCTTTAAAGCTCATGCTGGAAAGGGAGAGGGAAAGAAGAAAGGGAGGGAAGGAGGAGAGAAACAAGAACGGGTAGACAGAAGGCAAGCTGAAAACCTATTTCCTGCCTCTGACCCAACAGTAAGATACACGTTTGAAAACTCATTTGTTGGCAACTCAATTTAAGTGGACTTAATGAAAGCTCTGCATCACTTAATATGTGAACATAGTTCAATCCCTTTATCCACACAAACTTAACATACATTGAATTAATGTAAAAACACCTGATGGAAATCAAAGAAACTACAGTTCAAAATTTAGAGGAAAAGAAAATATCATTTAATTTGAAATGAAGAGAAAGGAAAAGATAAAGAGAGAATGGCTAAATAAAAATAAAAGGTTTCCTGGGATGATATATATATATATATATATATATATATATATATATATATATATANGTCCTCCACAACTAGACTGAAGAACAAAATGACAGCAACTTGTCTGTTCCCCTTCCCCCAATTCCCCAGCGCTGTTCCCACCCCCCAATTCCCCAATAAAAATCTTTAAAAAAAATAAAAAAAATAAAAGGAAGAGAAACTGTAGCTGAAATAATAAAGAAGTCAAGAGACTTGCTAAACAAATGGTGGTACATCCAAACTTTGGAATACTACTCAGCAATAAGAAGGGATGAATTATTGATACCTGCAATAACTTAAACAGATCTCAAGGGTAATATGATAAGTGAAGTACGCCAAACTCAAAAGAGTCAGATACTATTTGATTCTACTTATGTAACAGCATCAAATTATAAAATTATAGCAATTGAGAACAGATTAGTAGTTAGTAGAGGCTAGGGATGGTAATGGGGTAAGAGGTGTGACTATATAGGGAGGGAGAACTTTGTATAAATAGAATAGTTTTATATCCTGAGAGTGGTGGTGATTACACAGATCTATGCATGTGATAAAATGGCATAGAGCTATACATACACACTGTACCAAAGTACTGGTTTGATATCATAATACAATTATGTGAGGTACAACACTAGGGGAATATGGGTGAAGCTTACAGGAGATTTCTCTGTATGATTTTTGCAATATACTATCAATCTATAATTATTTCAAAGTAAAAAATTAAATAAAATAGATTAAATAAAAGATCCAATACAGATACAGAGAAGGAAGAAGTTGAAGAAAGTAATAATCAAGAAGGAATAGAAGAAAACTGTGCTAAGCCAAAGAAATACTTGAGTTTCTATTTTAAAAGGACCAATCAGGAAAAATTAATGTAATGTAACCCACAGCTACACATATTTTTGAAATTTGTGGTTTTCAAGGATAAGGAAAAATCTTATAAGCAGAAAGTACAAATAATATACAAAGAAAAAATAATCCAAATTGACATTACATTTTCTTATAGTATTATATACAGAATTTTAGCAGTGACTAGAATAATTTCTATGCAGATAGCTTTTAAATTTGGGAATTATTTTGAAACATTGTTTAAAATGCATCCTTAACCTTATCTCCATAGACTCTGAGGCAGATGGCCCAAGAATCATTATTGGAGTAAGACTATATTGTATTGGATTTTGCAGAGATGATTTACCATATTTCCCCATGTATAAGATGCACTCCTTTTAGAAAAAGTTGGGGTCTAAAAACTGGGTGTGTCTTATACAGTGGTTGTAGATTTTTTTACTTGCATTTCCCACTTTTTTCATGCTTGTTTTTGAGCTCATTAGTGCAACCTGAACTTTTTTTTTTTTTTTTTTTTTTTTT
>NW_017732101.1:347853-413737 GCF_001890085.2 Hipposideros armiger | reverse complement strand
TATATATATATATATATATATATATATATATATATATATATATATAATTACTTTTCTAAGTGGCTGAAATAAAATGAAATTTTAAGTAGTTTACATGTTAAATAACTTTGTGTCCAACAATTTATGCTAGTAGATTTATGTCAGGAGAATACATATAATGGGGTTAGGCAGAAAAAAATTAATATTAGACCTGCAAGTAAGTGTAGTATAGGAGATGAGTAACTTAAGGCAATTTCAGCTCCATCAGGATTTTCTCTTTCTTTTCTTATAATGAAGAATATAATTTTATTACTCTGCATACAGATAAATATACTAGAAAATAAACAGAAGAGGAAATTCAAAACACAAAACAGGATAAATTCAACTGAAAAAGGCATTTCATATTTAATTTGAGTGCTGGCTAAAAAGATAGTGGCATTTCTTAGAAGAAAGGCAATATCAAAATTTTAAATTTTAAAAGTCTATATTAGAAAGACACATCATCACCTAGGTAGCATTCTTGCAGAAATATTTTGTCTAAATATAATCATGAATAAATTATCAGATAAATCCAAATTAAGATAACCTGCAAAAGGAATAACCTGGACTCTTTGCTAATATAAAAACAAAATAAAAAAATTAAAAGGGCAGAGAAGCTGTTGCATCCAAATGGTAGGATTGCACTTTCTGGCTCCCTGATGGTGGGTGGGGTTGGGTGACTAGCTCTAGCCAATAAGTGATGAGTAGAAGTGACAAGCCACATCTCTACCAGGGTATTTAATTGTTGATGAGAAATCCACTACAATTCTCTCTTTTGTCTCCAGCACTATAGTACAGCAGTTTTCTGGGGTGGCTGCCCTATCAGATGAGTTCCTGAATGACCACCAGGAGCAGAGGTCTCCTACCTATGCAGAATGGGTAGTGTGAGCCATTTAAAATGAGCAAGAAATAGACACCTGTTGTTTAAGCACTGAAATTTAGGAATGGTTTGCTACTACGAAATAACCTAGCCTACTCTGACTGATAATCAAATCTGGGAGTATACTTTTGAAAGATATGTGGTCCAATAGTTTGGCCCATCATACAGCAAGGGAATGACTGTAGTGAGTGCTACTTACATTGCTTAAACATTTAACACAAAACTCTTGGTTTAAATGAACTCCCGAGTTCATTGTTTATTAAAGACATTATAAGATGCATAATATTTGTATAATTGGTTTTCTGTAAATAAGATATTCCCATAGCATTTTGTAGAGTTATACTAACATTAGATAGAGCATTCTTCATTTATCTCTGTGGGTTCTGAACAACTGGAAGAAGAAATATTTACTAGGCGAACTATCCCTTAAAAGGGATAGTTGCATTTTGTAGAATGCATTAGGCCCTTTGTCAATCAAATGAAGATTAACTACTCATGAGAACTTAATCTTAGGGAGTCCAAAAACTAGAAGCTAATGAACAACATGTGACTATATAATAAATTAGTTTAGCTTTATTCCAAGAGTTGCCACCATAAACTGTGCGATTTTAGCCAGGTCATTCAAATGCTTTGAATTTTTTTCATGTGTGAATAAGATTACTTCAGGCCAACCAGGCCTAAAAGAAGGATCAAACCCTTATCTATCCTTTTGCCTAAAGTGCAAACTACCATGTTAGTTAGATTATTTATTTATACTCCTACCTTTTTTTCAAAATGGATTTAAAGTAGATTCCATATTATTATTTTTTTAACATTAAAAATCTTCTAGTAAACACATGAGGATTAGAGAGTTTTCCCCATCATACTTCTCAGAATATTTTAAGAATATTATAGAATTTATTTAACCATAAATTTTATTTTATTTTTAAATGTTTTAAGTTTTTTTTAGCTGAGCCATCCTGCCACCTGCTGGCAGCTCAGCGGCAACTCAGCTCGGGCCAGGAATAGAACCGCTGTTGCTCAGAGCTTGCACTCCTGAGCGAGCTCTTAACCAACTGAGCATCTCAGCCGGCCCTTAACCATAAATTTCATATAAACTGAAGTGAAAATCTCTTCTCTAAAACTTCATAACTTAGAAAGCATAGAAACAAAGAAAGTGGAAGCTCATTTAAAGTGTATGTTTAACTTCCTACTCAATGCCCTGATAACCCTGCTCCAGATTCCAAAATATTTGCATTTACTCAAATATTTATAAAATACTAAATCTCAAATTAAGGCTTATCATTTGATTATACATATTTTTAGATTTACAGTGTATATATACATTAATTGTATCTTTTTCACCAACTAGTAGAAAACATTCAACATAATTTTATGGTTTTAATCTTCCATTGGATATGTATACAATCTAAAAGAGCAAAACGTCACTGACCTTATAGTATAATTAAATATAAAAGGTGATTAACTGGGACGCCCAGTTAGTTCAGCTGGTTAGAGTGCAGTGCTTATAACACCAAAGTTACCAGTTCAATCACTGCATAGACTGCTGAGCTGCACCCCCGCCCCCCCCCCCACAACTAGATTGAAAACAACTACTTGACTTGGAGCCGATGGGTCCTGGAAAAATACACTGTTCCCCAATAATTAAAAAAAATGTTATTAACTTAAGACAAATACATTTTAGCTATTCAAAAACCAGGTAGATATTTGAGAATCATTCCTTTTGTAAAACGGATTTTATAGGGATTTACTAAAAATCTACTATGCTTATGTATTTTCTGGGGTCTTCATAAATATTAAATCATAAAGCCTTGTGGATTGCCCAATTGTTAAATATCTCCTTTTCCTGAGATATCTTATAAAGTTTTGCAGTGGTGGATTGGACAGAGCATGACTTTTGTAATTAGCCAAGACAATTTACAAGTAATGAGGTTCGTGCCATGCTATCCCATAATATGACACCTTGACACATTGAATATTTTAATCAAAAGGAGTTTTAGAAAATTGAAGAAGCAAGAAGGTTACTAGGCCTCCCTACCCCCAACCCCCTATTTCCTGAAATAGGTTGTAAAACTCCCACATGACAGGTACCCTACCTGTACCAGGAGGAAGGGAGACATACTTATCACCGGAGATGGGTAATTTGGGGCTGAGAAATCTGTATAAACCTTGTTAAAAATTAACCCTTATCTTCCTAGTTACGTAGTCACTGTTTACTACCCTTAACCCAAACCCTTCTGTCTTTCAATTCTTCACAAATTTATTGTTTCTTTGTCTAAAAGGAATAAAATCTTCCTGCTCTGGTCACTTCTTCAGGTCTTCATTCTCTTATGAAGACTCCCATGTACATTCAAAAATTCAATAAACTCTATATGCTTTTCTTCTGTTAATCTTTTTCAGTTTAATTTTCAAACCCAGCCAGAGACCCTAAGAATGTCAAGGAAAACTTTTTCTTCTCCTACACCAGCTTAACTAAGCACATTTTGCATAACCTTGGATAGTTTATCTACTGCAACTGAAGAGCTTCATCAACATTTCTAAGTTGGGGATAGTATTAACTACCTTTTAGAAATATTGTAAACAATAAATGATGCTATGCAACTTCTTGCAATAATTTAACAACCGACACTGTGAAAAATGTCCATGATGCAACATTAAAGTTACATAGGCAAAGTGCCTACCAGAAATCAAGAACCTCTCAATTTATCTTTACTTGCCCTTTACCTCAACCCAAATTCCTAATAAAAGTAAGGAGAAACAGAAACATTTTAAGAAATTTCCTTTAACTCATATAAAATGGGATATCAGAGGACTCACCTGTCTTAGTCTACAGTGTATTCCAAACATAACTATTTTTGCAAGTAAGGATACCACAATTAGACATTCTTTTTATCTTTAAATGTCAAGTCAATTGTTAGGAGCTGTGATAAACTACTACAGTAAAGAACCTTGTAGGAATAATGAACACTGACTACAAAAGAAGCTGATTATCACATATTTTATTGTGTTTTGAGAGGCCACGTCTCATTGCACACTCTAATTCAATGAAAAAATAGCATACACAAAACAGTATTTATGAATAAGAAAAATTTGGACTTAAAGTGAGCTATCAATGTAATGTGCCATGTTAGAGATGAATAATAATTAAAATATGCCTCAAGGGCAAAATAAGGTTGTTTTCCCCCTCATTTTTTCTGTTAAAGAATACTACAAAGAAGATATTTTGTTTTTTGTTTGTTTGTCTTGGTAAACAATGCAACCAAAATGGCCAAATCAATAATGATTACAGGAGTTTCCTGTTCTTGATATCTGAGTCTTATTTTAATTTTCTATTTCCTATATTTCCTTGCCTAGACAGAATATTGCTTAAGGCAACTTTTTATCTGAACCTCTGTGTGTAGAAACCAAGGGCTCTTATTGAATTGTTTCTCACTGGCTCCTTGATCTTAACAAAGCATTGAAATGGTACTAATGCCCTGAGTTGTGCAATGGAGTGTCCCAGCCAATCAATTAGATGCACACAGTACACATACAGCTCATCTGAGTCAGGGCTAAATGCAATTACAGAGCTCAGAGCTAATACACAGAGCATTTCTTTTTTGGTCAATTCACCTCTGAATTGCTTATAAAATAGTTGCTTAAAAATAATAAGGTAGAGACAGAGAGCCAAGATGGTGTAGTAGATAAACACTGTGCCTGCTGGCTTCCATGAATACATTAAAATTACAACTAAATTACAGAACAATCAACCTGGAGAACCATCTGAAGACCAGCTGAACAGATGTTTTGTAACTAAGTATATAAAAGAGAAGCCACATTGAGACTGGTAGGAGGGGTAGAGACAAAGAATAGGTTGGTCTCACACCTCCATGTGATGGTTGAGAATCAGGAGGGATATCTCAGCTGCAGAGTTTTCCCCCAGAAGAGTAAGAGATGCCAACCTCACACCACATTCCCTAGCAAAAAGTACTGGCCCTGAGAAGAGGAACCGCCACAACATCTGGCTGTGAAAAACAGTGGGGATTCTGACTGCCTGGGTGGGATGGAAAGCTGTAGGAAACCCAGACATCCCCTGAAATAGCCCATGCACAGATTCTCTCACTTGCAGGCACTCACCTTGGGCACCTGGAAAAGGGATGGTGACTTAGGAGGTGTTGGAGGCATACATGGGGAGGGCAGACCAACGTGTGTGAACTCAGAGAGAGGGCTGGAGGACAGTCATCATGTTCCCTGCATGGAGTCCTCCTCCCATGCAGCCAGCAGCAGCGGGCACCATCTTTCCTCTCTTGAGCCCGCCCCCACATGTCCAAATCTGAATCTGATCGGTCTGGTGAGCTATGCTGCTCCACACAGCTGACTCAAATGAACCCTGCCCCACCTACCTCCCCCAACACCAAAGCCACTTCCTCTGTGAGCAGCCAGCCCTGCCCACATTGCATTCTTTCTTGAAAAATTATCAGAGTCCATTGGTCCCAGGCAGCAGCAACTGGCCTAGATGTGCTCTGAGACCTTTGCTAAGTAGCTCCAGACTCAGCACTGATACCAAAACAGAGTCTACATTAACCTGGTGACCACAACTCTTCCCACTCTACTGACTCCCTGAAACCCTGCCTCACCCAACTCACATACCACAGGAGGCTTAATCAGTGGCTGAACCTTAAGGGAGCAGGCAGGTGGGAGCAGGCCTCAGGGTATCCTGGCTTTTTGCAGAGATACCCCAGGCCCAGTACTGGTGGCAGCCATCCTCAGTTTGCAACATGATCTTTCCCATGTGCCTCCAACTTTAGCACAGGCAGCAAACAACCATGAATCGCTTTGTAGTTCCTATCAGGTAGTCCCTAGCAAGTCACAGGCAGTGAGTGACTTGGGCCTACACTGGAATCCCTCCTAAGAGGACCCAGAACCAACATACCTGGAGGTTGGCTTCAGACCACAGCAGAACACCACCCAATTTGCTCCACAAGCAACACACACAAAGGGCAGTCTCAACAGGCACCAGAGCCTGCTGGGGTGAATCTCATTAAGTAGGGTGACGGGTGAGCCCCCCCCCCACACAGCAGCCTATAAGCTGTGGATGTGGCCAAACCCCACAGCCAATTAGCCCAAGGGCCAATGCCACCCACTGACATGCCAACAGCAATCAAGGTTCAACTACAACAGGAGGGCATACACAACCCACAAAGAGAACATTCCTGGAGCCTGGACCAGCTGACCAGGGAGACTATGCCAGAACCTCACCAGGCACGCACTACATAAGGCCACCCAGTCAAGACTGGGAGATATAGAAGATCTACCTAATATATAGAAACAAACACAGAGGGGCAACCAAAATGAGAAAACAACAAAATATATCCCAAATGAAAGAACAGGGGAAAACTCCAGAAAAAATACTAAACAAAATGGAGGCAAGCATTCTACCAGAGACAGAGTTCAAAACAATTGTTATAAGGATGCTCAAGGAACTTAGTGAGAACATCAACAGAGAGAAAGCAAGCATAAAAAAAGGACATAGAAGCCATAAAAAAGAACCAGTCAGAAGTGAAGACTACAATAACTGAAATGAAGACTGCACTAGAAGCAATCACTAGCAGACCAGATGAAGCAGAGGATTGAATCAGCAATTTGGACAACAAGGTGGCAGAAAACATCCAATCAGAACAGCAAAAAGAAAAAAAAAATCCAAAAAATTGAAGGTAGTTTAAGAGACCTCTGGGACAACATTAAGCATAATATCATTTGCATCGTAGGGGTACCAGAAGGAGAAAAGAGAAACAAGGGCTTGAGAACCTATTTGAAGAAATAATTCCTGAAAACTTTCCTCATGTAGTGAAGGAAACAGATATACAAATACAAGTCCAGGAAGCACAGAATCCCAAACAAGATAAACCCAACCAGGACTACACCAAAACACATTATAATTAAAACAGCAAAGGCTAAAGACAAAGAGAGAATCCTAAAAGCAGCAAGAGAAAGTCAACTAATAACTTAAAAGGGAGCCCATATAAGACTGTCAGCTGATTTCTCAACAGAAACTTTGCAGGTCAGAAGGGATTGACACAAAATATTCAACATAATGAAAAGCAAGAATCTACAACCAAGGGTAGTCTACCCAGCAATGCTATCATTTAAAATTAAAGGAGAGATACCATGTGCCAAAATTAATTCAAAATGGATCAAAGACCCAAACATAAGATCTGAAACAATAAACTGCACAGAAGAAAACACAGATCCTAAACTTATGGCCATTGGGTTCAAAGAGGATTTTATGAATTTGACTTCAAAGGCAAGGGAAGTAAAAGCCAAAATAAATGAATGGGACTATATCAAACTAAAAAGCTTCTGCACAGCAAAATAAACCATCAACAAAATAAAGAGGCAACCAACCGAATGCATGAAATTTTATCACAGGAAACTAATCTGTGACAACAGCAGATTAATGGCCATTGAGGACATTGGTGGAGGTAAGAAGTGGGGGGAAAGGAGAGGAAAGAAAGGGACCCCACCGCCCCCCAATTTCCTATCTGAGGCAGACTCTATGTGGGCTGGCTGGTGACACGAGGAGAAGTTTTTAAATGTTTGCATCATTTTATGGACCCAAAGACAACTCTCCAGAAACAGTGTGCAGCCAAACGGACTGCACAGAAGTCTAGACCCCAGGACTTTGGCTTCCTCCCTCTTTAAGGACCATATCACTTCATCTTGCAAAATGAATTATGAATCATTTAACTACTAAAGACCATGTTTTTCTGACTGTGAATATTTTTATTATCACTGAAAAAGTTAAGTTGCCTCCCATCTTATCAGCAGACACATCACATGAAAAAAGCTGTCAGTAGCCTATCAGAAAAGTCACTAGAGAGCATTTGAACCAACACAGAAACAAATGGATTATTGGATAATAATAATTTTAGATTTTTTTGTGTTTTCTATTTCATTTTTAACATTATTTTTAATCTTACCTTTTCCCATAAATAGTTGGAGAGTAGATAATAAAAGAGACTTGCATAAAACAAATATGTATAGTCATATGATACTCAGAAAATTATTTCAGAAGAAATTTCTAAAAGGGAAATATTTCTTCTATGGTAAATAAAAATGTACCAAAAAAAAAATGTCGTTGTTTTTCCCTGTAGCTAAATAAATCTGTGAAGAGTTCTAGTGCCCTGACGGTAACTGGCTATTAAACTTAAAAGGGAAAGGTGTACATGATTTACTTTCACTCTCCCCCACCATTTAGTTGTGTGTGTGAGTGTGTGTGTGTGTGTGTGTGTGTGTGTGTGTGTGTGTGTGTGTGTGTGTGTGTTTGGGTGAAGATTATGCATTAAACTTATTAGATTACTCTTATTTTTCCCCAGAAGTCACCCAAGGGGAAATTTTACAGGCTTTTTAGTAGGATATACTACACAACCAAAAACTTCTCTGATTTTCACAATTTCATTTCAAAACACACATACAGTCTTCTTATGGTTTACTTACTCTGGTTGCTGCTACTATTCTACATTCCCAATCTTTAAGCATATAGTTCCTCCCAATAGATAATTTACATTTTAATTGTAGTATGTTTTACATTATCTAGTTACCTTTTTTTTTCCGCCTTTGCAGTGGGAACATGTAAGGCCAGGCCAATAACATGTTTACAAAGATTCGGTAAGGCTTTGCTGTCCTGTGCTTCTCACCACATCAGGTCAGGTCCCTGTGAAGCAAGGTCGTGAGAACATGGCCGCTTGCTGTGTTGCACCTTTTCTAGCCCTTAGGGAGGTCCTTCTAGATATAAGGTTGAAGAAGGTAGTAGTATTTAGAACAAGTACACGTGGATTCTTATCATTTTTGCCCATACTATTTTAAAACTTCTTTTCCTAATCAGGCTGAGTTCTTGACTGGCTATGTGGTAAGAGGCCATTTTGTTTACACTGACATTTTTCTAGGAAACTTGTCAGATATAGTCTCATGTTGAGGAGATAGATTGGAATAGTTGTAAGAAAGGAATACAGCTGAGAAAGGGAAAATTGAAGCAAAATGGACTGAAACTAAAAACAAATGCCTTTTAAAAAAAAATGTTGAGTAAAAAAAAAATGCCTTGCTTCATTTTTGCTTTTCACTTCATTTTCCCACATGGCTTTCTAATGGCGCAATCAGCCACTAACAAGCAAGAAGCCACTTATTACAACATATTATATTTAACTTCATGAAACATAGTGCTTCATATTTAAGTACTATTTTTCATCTTTGCAAATTGAGCACTTTTTTTTTTGGTCTAATAGACACATGGTACCTCTCCAGTTAACAGGAGAAAAACTTGTAGTAAAAGGCAATATTACAAACTGAAAAGTCATAAGAAACATTTTTTTAAAAACTAACTGGAATCTGCCTTTATCTATTTCCAATACCCCTTTCTCTTTTTTATTTTATTTACCCCAATAATACATGTGCCTGCCTTATTCTCCATAATAGAAATTGCCATAACCTCTTCTTATCTTACTTTCAATGATCAAGGTCCAACTCAAATCCTTCTTAGCATCATGGAATTGGGCACTACAAATTCCAGGAGAAACTTAAAACTATTTAGTATTTCCATGTATACTCGTCATGGTTGAGGCCACTGCCCAAGCCCACCTTTATTTCAAACGGTTTTCCTCAGTCTTATTCTCCAGCACTTGGCAGGAAAGTCATGGTAGCTGGTCCATGGTCTGGCCATCAACTGGATGAGGGATTGGAACCTACGTAACCCAAAGAGAGCTGATTCCTTCACTGGCAGCCTCCCAAGAGTAGGCTTGGTTCAAAAGGCTCAAAAAACAGAAGTGATGATATTTAGCTGATGTCAAACCACTTCCTCCAGAATTTTCCCAGGAGAAATGAGTGACTAGCTGGTCAGTTGTTGTGAGAGAAGAACAACAGATTTATCTACAGAGAGAAAACAAAATTCCATGAGATAAAGATAAGCTGGCCACCATAGAGAAAGCAAACATCAAGGCTCTTTGGAACCCTGCCAAGTTTTCCAGTCCTAGATCCAGTATATCTAGTATATCGAACAACTACCCCTCCTCATTCCTGAGGAGCTCAAGTAAGATTCTGTTACTTGCAAGCAAAGAACACCCAGCCCCTATCCTATCCTTCACCATCCCCTACAACACGCTATAATACAACATCCCTGCCCAGTGGTCGTGCTTATGTTTAAATATCTCCAGTAGCAATTTACCACTCAAGTTATTCCAATATATCTCTAGGTAATGAGATTATAAAGCCATTTCTTATATTGTGTAAATGCTTAATGCCCTGAATGTTATTTCTCCAGCTATTTAAAGCTTCACGAGACCTTTCATCATTCTGATATCTCTCTTCTGAAAATGTCTCAGTTTATCCTGTAAATTTTCCAAATTGTGGCTTCCACAGCTGAAAATAATAGTCCATGTGTGGTGTAACCAACATAGATGTCCTGGACTACCACTTTCCTGGTTCTGTATAATGTTTCAGGTACTGTTACCTAAGACTGCACTAGACTTTTTTCAATGACACTGTTGAATCATTTTAGAGTTACTGTTACTTAAAAGCACTAACTCATTTTGAAATGAGTTTTAGATAACCCACATGTTCCCACCGTATATCTATGTAATTCATTTTTTAGATCCAAGGTTATAGGATGTTAGGTTTACAAGGTAAATTTCATCTTTGCTAGGCTAAATTGTATCAGTTTTCAATCTTCCATCAAATGTGCCTGATGACCCACCGCAGCCTTTTATGATGACTTGATCCTCTGAATTGCCCTAGCAAATATACTTATTTCACTCATTGGGCATATTATTTATACTACCTAGTCAAATCATTCCTCTTTTAATGAAGGTTGACTCTAAAGAACAGAGCTGATATATCTTATTTTCAGAAATTATGGTGAGCTATATACAAAGATTTTACTTGTGACTAGCAACATTCAAAAATGAAAAAAAAATGTAAGCATACCCAGTGGATTGTATGCTGTTTTTCTAGTCAGTACTTATGAGCTTCCAGATATGTGATTGGTTTGGGGCTTTGCAATGAAATCTAGTATATTTTCCCCCTCCTTATGGAGGATGAGTGGATAATACTCTTAAAACATGAGCAGATAATCATTACCTTCAACTGATAGTATTTTGGGCCTCTTTTAAAATATATTTCTATTAAACATTTGTAAGACAGATAGTGCCTGCTATAGGTGGTTGAAAGGATCATTTGGCTTGAGTCTTCAATGCTTGAAAAATCTCAAACTTAGACCTTAACTCTACATGAAGTTATACATACAGCTACAGAGATACACTAAAAATATTAAATTTTGCCCCTCATAATCCATTTTAAACTCATGTCCCATTAAAACACCATCCTACTGTTGTGCATTATGAATAAATATATTTTAACATATCCTACAAATATCATATGAATAATGGAATGATATTATACTGTATTTTTATATTAAAAGCAGAACACTAATTTATTAAAAAGAAACATTTAAAACTGTATCACAACTGCATGCTACCCTGTTTGATAAATTCTTTATTTCTTTCAATATTCTGGTTGATTAGTAAATGGAGATAAGCCAGGCCTTTCTCAGCTTCTCAGAGGCTCTAGAGGCAAATGAGCATCATGATCTCATTACTGAAATGTTCTGATGGCCTTTATTTCCAGCCACATTAAACATATCCTCACTGAACAACAAGACCTTTTACTAACTGCTTCCTCCTGAGACGGTTTCTTGTATTTGGTACGTTTTTAATGAGCAGCAGTAATTGTGTGAGTCACCATGCTAGGTTCAGTGAAGGAGAAAACATCATCAACAAGAGCAACATAAAGGTGATCCCTTCCTTCCAGGAGCCCCCCATGCCCACAGACAGCCCATAATTACCTAAAGCACAAAGTAAAGGATTGGGGATTGTGTTTCAGGAATAAACCAAACTACCTGAGATCAGAAAGGAGGAGACATAGTCAGATTAAGAGATGTAAAAGAAGTGTGCCAGTCCCATATTTCTATACTATTAGCCATCCTGGCTCTAATCACAAGTTGTTTTTGGTCCCTTTACTCCCATTTCCTGATTTTAACCCCACTTGCCATTCATTGGGAAGAAGAGTATTTCTGTCACACATCGTGCATGGGAAGGTGATATTCCAGCTAGGAGAGGGTACATACAGTCACAGTTGTCATTAGCACTTCAGCTGCCAACGTTCCACCCCACTCTCTCCTTTAGCTCTGCACGTTCCTGAGCTGATGATACAGCTAAGAGCAGTGTCTTGCTGAGCTTCTGATCCTCCTTTTCTTTCTCCCGGTTTCATTCAGTTGATACAGGGCTGAAATGATGCAAATGGAATTTAATTAAAGCAAAAGGAAAAGAAAGGTCAAAATAGGTAAACCAGCTCTTAGCTATTCTAGCACACCCTTCATAGATGCCCTTCACTAAAAAGGTGCTAAAGGGCATACAGCACCCCATTTCATTTCTTCAACGCTGTCACTTTACATGTGCTTGGGCATATTTATCTGTGAGTGATAAAAACGGCTACTATTTGAGGACAAATCTCAGCTTGCTCACCTATTGTCTTGCAGCATGTCCCTCCCATTATAGAAGGCATGAAGTGGCTAATCTGCCAGAGCCACTCACCTCCAGCTTCTGGAGCTGGGAAAATGGTTCTGGTATCACGAAGTAAATATTGTGAGCTGTAAACATGAAGGATCACACTGGAGTTTTGATTCCCAGTAGAAACACTTCTTTCCATAGACATTTAAAATTGCATTGTCTTTTATACATGCAGAAAACACAAGCAATACAGCACAAGACACTGAGACAACACTTAAGGCAGAGTGGGACCTGCCGTTTTGCTGGGTCAGTCCTCAGGTTAATGATCAAAGACTAATAATAATTCTCTGTGATAAGTGATGTGGACCCTTAAGCAAGACATGGACAACCAGTGCTGACCAGATATCTAAGGACTGAAGAATAAGACCAACTTGGGAACAAACAGAAGGGGACCCATATCACAGACAGAGTATTCTCCTGGTCATATTAGCCAAGGTTCTTTACCAGTTCATTAATGAGGCAAAATGAAAAAGATGAGAATCTAATGACTTATACTTTATTATATCTGCATTTGATAATAAACTGTATATTTCTTAATACAGAGTTTAATTAAGCATAATGAACCCTCTTGTTATTCCCACAAGGAACCCAGCTAAAGAGCCTCTTTTAGGTGCTGTTATGTAGAAATATCTCGAATGAATGAATCCTTTTGACTATTAGAATCACAGTCTTGGTACCCTGGGGGGGGGTGTTAATAGGGCAAATAAGGGTTACATTTGTTAGTAAATGACAGAAAATCCCAAATAACAGTGGCTTAAACAAGATGGACGTTTATTTCCTTCTCATATTACCTGAACATCCAGATCTAGCGTATCCACCAGGGACCCAGGCACCTTCTATCTTGTTACTCAGCCATCTTCAGTATGAAGTTCCTAACAGGTTGTTGGTCCAGGATAAAGCTCCAGCTTCAGCCCTCATGTCCCTGCACTCCAGCTAGGAGGAAGAAGGAAAAGAGAGGTAAATACCCTTCTATTTAAGGACGTACATCTTACCTACATCCTCAGAACTTAACCACAACCAGCTGCAAATGAAGATGTGAATTCTATTCCTCTTTTTAGGTGGGCATGGTCCAGACAAAAATCAGAGGCTTTATCATAACGGAGGAAGGATGAAGAGCAATTTAGAGCCAGAGAGCAGCTAGTAGCCAAAACTCCCTCTATATTATACAATTTTGTCTCAACAAAGTATTTTTCTATTTGAATATAGCAGTAGCAAACATTTATTGAGAGTTTACTATGTCCCAAGCAATTAACTAAATCTTTTAAAATAGTGTTATGGGTTGAATCGTGCCCCCCAAATATGTTGAAGTCTTAACACCCCAGGACCTCAGAATATGACTTTATCTAGAAATAGGATCTCAGTGGGTATCGTAAATATAAGATGAGGTCATTAGAGTGGGTCCTAACCCAATATGATTGGTGTCCTTATAGAAAGAGGAACTTGAACAGAAACATAACACCTAGGAAAGAGTACGTGAAGAGACACAGAGAAAATGCCACGTAAAAAAGGAATATAGGAATGATGAATCTAAAAGCCAAAAAACATCAAAGATCGTTGGCAAACCACCAGAAACTAGGAAGAGGCAAGAAAAGAGTCTCCCCTAGAGGTTTAAAGAGGAGCCTGGCCCTGATGATACCTTGATTTCAGACTTCTAGCATCCAGAACTGTGAAAATAAATTTCTGCAGTTTTAAGTCACCCACTTTATGGTACTTTGTTACAGCAGCCATAGAAAACGCATACAAATAGGTTATCTCATTTAATTCTCACAACTACTGCTATGAAAGATGTACTGTGGTTCCATTTATACAAATACAGAATTTAAGGCTCAAAAAGTTAAGGAACATCCCAAAATTCCTTGTGCTTTGAATCAAACCAAGGCTTTTGTAATTCCAGAGCCTGAACTTCTAATCTACTACGCTAACTCAAGAATTAACCCAAAGTCCATGTGTTTTTAGATCTTCCAACCCTTCTCAGTGTGGACACCACTACTGAAAACTGTGAAGTGTTTTGCTACTATTAGGTGGTATTATTATTCTCCACATGCCTTTGTAGCATGACATTGTGACGTATCATCCAAACTGACATTGTGAAAATGAAAAAATATATTATTCATAATTACACTGGGACAATAAGCCTAAATCAGGACTGTCTTGGATAAATCAGGGCTTACAGTCACACTAATTTAAATTCACGGCTCAGTGCCCCACTCCCCTTAACTCCTAACCAGAAATAGCATTATAGTAGCTTTATATAATTCTAATAATCACAGCTGGACAACAACAAACATACCTTAACTATGCAAAAAATAATAAAATGGTTCCACAATAAGATATTTCTTGATAATAAGCAATGCATAGATCATAGAAGATAGTTACAAGAATGATTTTGTAAGATGATTAATTCAAAAAAAGAAAGATTACATTTTGATTGTTTAGCCAAAAGTACCTGGGCAGTCCTTCCAGACCTCTAAATACTGAGGATCACTACCTCTGGAAAGTTAAGAAAGAGCAAAAGAAAGGTCTTTCTTATTTGAAACATTGCATACTAAGGCTCTACTCATTACATTAAAGTGATACATTGGAGAATATCAAACATCCTTTTTTTACAAAAAAACAAAATTACTCCTCTTCAGACTCCTTTCCAAGGTTGAGGAAAAAAGTAACTTCCCCAGGGATGTGGTCTGAAAGTTTTAATCTATTTTCTCATCCAAACTTGAACCTTAACAAAGTCAGAAAGGAGTTGGGTTAGCCATCAGGAAGAGCTTTGTAAATTCAGACTTCTGCCAAGATAGAGCTTTCTTTGATTATTTCTAAGAGAGCTAGGTGATCTTAGAGGCTACATAGCCTGGACTGCAACCAAAATATGAGGAAAAGTAATAATCCTACCTGAGTATAGTATACTATCTACATAATTACAAAATCTGATAAAAAGTTCATATTAAGTCTCTCTACATTCTTGAAAGTCTGGCTCCCATGGCCTTTATCTGCGGCTAAGACAGACTCAGTAAAACTCTTCATGTGCATGTAATATGCATTTATCTTCCACCTCAAACACTATATAATCTAAGTAAATTGTAGGGTTCTAAAATGTTAACTGTGTTTACCTCTGCATGGGAGGATTGCCAGGGATTCTGTGTGTCCTATTCTTTCTTCTTCGTGTTTTCTCATTGAAAATATAGTACTGTTGAAATTAAACAAATAATACTTTTGAAATTATAAAAAAAAGACTTTAAGTAATATCATTAAAATATGTGTAAAAAACTTCCAGTTTCTCATCCAGCATATATGAAGCTGGAATACTCCACTCCGTTCTAACAACAAGTAAAATGTTGAACAAACAACACTATATATCATTTATGGCTACAAATGAATGAATTAAAATATAAAGCATGGATAGAAAAGATACACACCAGTTTCATGAATTGGCTGACTCTAGGGAGGAAGGGAAAGGAATAGAGAAGGGCAAAGTGGTGTCTATTGTGACGGTAAATGCTTATTTTTGCAATTTGAAGGAAATATGACAAAATGTTAAATTTGTTAACTTGATGGATTGTATATGAAGTTTATTTTATAATTCTCTTTGGCCTTTCCACATTTTTAAAATATTTCATAATTTTAAATAAATGTCTACGAAAAAGAACCAATTTAATTGAATATTTAATAAGTACTTAGGTTACCACACTTACTGTCCCCGAAACTGTTCTCTATGTATTCTGTCTCTTTGTGATTAAATATTTTCTGGGCCTGTTTCCTCATCTGTAATAAGCAGGGTGAATAGATGGTCATTTGAGATTCTTTCTAGCTCATATACTCTCGGTGCCTTCCCGTTCCCATTCACTTCCACCCCGACAATCCCCCTTTAAAATTCACTAACTGAATCTGTTATCAATCCATCTTCCTTTTCCCTCTTAAAGCCTGCTTTTCTGAAAAGTCATCAGGAAAAATGTGAACAAAGCATATTCAGTAATCAAGTTTGCTAAAACTCGAGAAGAGCTGTTTATTTTCCATTTAAAATAAAAGCCCTACATTTTCCTTTGTCATCTCTGACAGAAGACGTGCAGGGAGGAGGAGGTGGTGGTAACATACAAAGCTGCTCCCGTAGGAGCAGGGGTACCACTGCGCTTACCTGGGCATCAGACTTCAGCCAAAGAGCAGAAACTTGGTAATAGACTAAAATGAGGCCATCGTACTCTGTACAGTCTGGAGAGGACAGCATGGGCGGAACAAATTGTACTTTGCAGCTGGCGGTGGGGGTGGGGTGGTAACGAAGGTGGGGTCTGGGGAGAGAGAGCTGCCCAGATCAGAAACATCCTGTAAGCATCTCCGCGTAAGGAGGAAGGTGTATTTAGCTGGGCGAGTCCCAGGGTAGGAGGTGGGGGGAACCTTCCCGGGCTGAGGCACCCAAGGTAACGGGGCTGCGGCCCGCGCACGTGCGCGGGTGGGGCCAGGGGAGCCCGTGGATCCGCTCGCTCCCGGTTTCCCGCCGCGCGCAGACGCCGGATGAGCGAGGTCGCGGAGGAAGCAGGTCCGGCCAAAGGGGGACACCTAGGTCTGCGAGACTCCCACCTGCTGAGGACCCCGGTGCAGCCATGGGCTACCAGGGGCAACAGCCCATCGTCTCGCCACAGGTAAAAGTGAAGGCTGGGGCAAACTCTGGAGCCAAGTCCCTCAAGTTTCACTCACCCTGCAGCTGAGGTCGGCTACCTTCACCTGGTGTTTGGGTTTAGCACCGCGGAAAGTTCTCTGGGAGAAAAAGTTCTGCCATGATCTAACGCTATTTTTCTTCTTGGAAGGCACTTTTCAGTATAACCCCCTTAATTTCACAAAATCATATCATTGGCTCCCTACAGACCCTGAGAGTCCATGCAGCAAGCAGCCTGAACTTGGCGCAGGTGTGATCAGTACATGTTAGGATGGAGTTTGTTAACAAAGCTGTTGAACTACTAGCGGTTATTGTTACTCTTTATTATTATACTCATCACTTTCTTTTATTATTAACATTATTTATTATCACTACTGATATTGTTTTAGTCCCCTACATTACATATTTGTCTGACACTTTTCTATTTTGGGGGCTAGTAAATATTTGTTTAATTACGTATATATTATATGTTATTGGCCATTTTGTATATTTAAATAGCGCGATCTAGATGACAAAGAAGCCCTCGTTTCTGAACATAAGCACAAAAGGAAAACTTGTCGTCAGTTTGCTGCTGTTTTTAATGTTGTCAACTCGATTATAGGATCTGGTGTAATAGGTAAGTGTTGTTTTGTTTTCTTTTAATTTTATGTGAAAGGCCAAATTTAAGACTCTTACATTGTTCGTGTTCCTTGATTATTTTTAAAAGAAAAAATCTTAAATGATAAACTTGGTAATTTTCTTCTATAAAAGGCACCCTTTTTCACCATTGTAGCAATGTGCATCACATCAGTCTCTTTTATGCTGGAGTTGTGGACCACACTCTTTCCACATTTGAGAGTGTCCTACACATCATGTTGGAACTACGTATGGGAGATGTTGGAAGTTTTTTTTTTTTTTTTCCACAGGCTGCGTGGTCAATTGATAATGTTACCTAATTTATGTTTTCCTTTTCCTGAAGTGTCCAACATTACTTGACTCACCTTCTGTGAACTTCTAGAGGTATAAAACCAGATGATTTGGAAATATTGGAAGTATAAGTTTAATGTGAAAACAATCTTGTGAAAAATTAAATACAAGCAATATTTCCTTACTGTTCTATATAGTGTTAAATTTTAAAATACAAACTCATGAATTTATATTAGTTTTAAATCTCACTTAATCAATAAATAGAAATTGGTTAAATGAAAGTGGCTATGATTTTTTTTTAACAAAGGAGCCAAATAATCACAATTGAAAGAAATAAGCAGCTCATATTTTCCCAATTTAAAGCACAGGGAAAATTCTGACAAAATTAAGTGCATTGCATTACAGCAATAAAATTTATTGGTTTTTTCTGTGCCTACTTTTCTATTGTTATTTGAAAACATCCAATTTAAGACAAAGCAGGGACAAAACAGAATCCTGCAATACTGATAGAGAGAAATATTACATTTTTCCTATATAGTTTTGACATTTTCTAACAGTCATCATTTATCTTGATTGAGTTACTTTCTTTACCTTTCACAAGTTGATGTTTTTCTTGATTTTACTTGTTTCCATATATAGGTTTTTGTTTTTGTTTTTTCAAATGGTACATCAAAAGGAGGTACCTGAAGCAAAGTAAAAACAAGTAAGGACAAAGACTTGTTTGAAATTCTGCCTCCATGTTCCACTGGAGATGTGGGCAGCTCTACTGGGCAGAATTCCAGAGTTAAGTCCTGATGTGAACACTTTAAGCTGATCCGTGTCAGCATCATTAAAAAGTACCTCTTAATTATGCTCATATATTTTTAAGGGAATATTTTTCAGAGAATAAAAATTCTGGGTGAAAATATTTAATTATATTTTATTTTAAATATTTTAAAAATATTTTATTGTTCTTTATCTAATATTGTCCATTTCCAAAAAAAATTATGAAATATTTGATATACTTCCTTCAGCTTTATAAAAAAATTTTTGCCATTTCATTTTTCTCTCCTTTTTCTACATGGTTGCCCATTTTGATTCTTCATATCCCATTACCCTTCATTGCTCTTATTATCCTCTGTGCTTTTCCAGAGAGTCCATGAAGAAAGCTTTGGGTCATTACTCTCTACATATTCTAGATCATATGTCCCCATCATCCTAAAGTGAACATTATTTTGTGAACTGACATCTATTTTTTCATTTGTTGCTTTCTTTTTCTTATTCCATCACCTCATAAACGTGTTCTCTTGACATGTTAACTTATAACATTTTATTTTGAAATAAATATTAATATGCTAACATTTAATTTTAGTAGTGATATGCACTGTTTACAACTATGTTATATAAATATGTCAGTTTACTTAGCCTATTATATACAGGAATTGGGGAAAACTTCTGTATTTCTAAATGTTTTATTAATGTGATGGATGGGGCATTTTATGTTTTTCCAGGATTGCCTTATTCAATGAAGCAAGCTGGCTTTCCTCTGGGAATATTGCTTTTATTCTGGGTTTCATATGTTACAGGTAAAATACTATATAATTGCTCCTTCTTGCAACTTAACTTGCACAGGGACTATTTAAAACACACACACACACACACACACACACACACACACACATGCACGCACACTAATTGGATTCCCTAATTTTTATGCATCAAAGAATCCTAAAGAATTTAGACATTTATGTCTAAGGAGATTTACTCTTCTTTCTAATCCTTTGAACAGATTAGAAAAGCATTATATATTACCAAGCCTAAATCCTTTTCATGTGCCCTTTTCACTTTATGCAGAAGGTGGTAGATGGGGGAGTCATTTTAAAGGCTGATTAAGGCTAAGACCAACTGTGTTCTGAAAGTGTAGACATCAGGACTTCCTTTCCCACAAAAACACACGAATGAGCAGCCTTTTCCAGCTAAGCTTCTGCTGCCCCCCTGACTAAAAACCTTGCGGCTCCCCACCTTGCCCATGCCTGCCCAGGCTCCCAACCTGCCACTGTCCTTACGTGCAGTGATAAGGTGCTTCTGTCCAACTTCTTCTCTTCTGCTTCTCCTTTTGCATGTAACACATTCATTCACACCTACATTTTGCCACCCTCCCATCTAAGTGCAGACTATACAGTTCATAATCGCCTCCTGTTGTCCTCATCCTTGCCTTGCCACCCCACCACCGCACCTCATGACAAACACAAGGTGTCTCCTCTACCTTAGGATCACTGTGGTAGAGGCAGCAGTCACAGACACCTGCTGCGGTTGCTGCCATGTGGCCACTGTGTGTGATCACCTACTTGTAGATGCTCTTTTACCAGGTACTGCAAAGCACCCCAGCCGTCCCCTTCTCCAGAATGTTGACCTGGGCCTCAGTGGCGCAGCCTTTTTGTGAGGTTATGAGCTCCAGCCATTTCCCCACAGCCTTCAGTCAATGACTCACTTGATAGAAACCTGGCCTTCAGGAGGGACCAGTGTGTGATGCAGTTGGAACTCCAAAGCGCTACCACTGCAGGGCTGAGCTGCAGCTAGTCTCCACCTGAGACCTCGTCTTTGCTGAGCTGTTTCCCCTGCCCTATCCTCTCACTCCCCTTCTCCTGGGAGTACTCCCGCAAAATCCTTGCCCAAGGACCTGTGTCAGCTCTGCTTCTGAAGATGCTAACCAAGATGCCACCCCTCAAACTCTCAGGCCTCCAAGACTGGCCTGCGACTCTGCTGCTCTTTCTCAGGCTGAGGCAGAGAGAGTCAAGCATATGAGTACAGTAAATCCTAAAGTCAGAGCTGCAGAAGCACTGGGTCCCTTCCTCCTGCTTTCTTCTCACCACTCTCACTCCCAAAACCTAAGCTGCTTTTAGCTTCTACAGCTCTTAATTAGTAGCTTAAAAACCATAGCTTAGTGGGAGTGGGGTGGGCTTAGGGTGAGCAGGTGATTCTCCACAAATCTGTCCTCAGAGCCCCAGCTGTTGTCTTCCTCCTGCCCTGGCAACGTGTCCTGCCAGCGCGACTCAGGATGGCCGCTGTGGCGCCTGTAGCACCAACAGCACTGCGAGGCTTGATCAGGCGCAGGAGCTCGGGCCCCAGACCCACTGAGTCGGCACGTGCACCCACAGGCTGCTCTCCTCTGTTCTTTGACGTGGCGGGGCCTTGGGCTGCAACCTCTTTCCACCCACAGTATTTAGTGGCCTTGCATTGCCACCCTCACCAGTTTGTACAGGTATAAGGTGTAACCTGAACCCGATTCTTGCTTTGTCTGTATTTACAAATAGGTGGAGTCCGATAGCCTGTGACCACATTGAAGTGCAGAGACGCTTTCCATTGGGTTTTCTGTCGTGCACGTGTACTCTTTTAGATCAGTCGTCTATAGAAGGTATTACAAAGCTTGAGGGTCCCCCCTTATATTTTTGACCATTCCTGAATCTCATACTAACGTGTACAACATATGCTGGCACAGATTGTTGCCACTGCCTGAAATATAGGTTTTCATTTGGACATCTTCATTCCCTGGGGGAGTAAGTATCTTTCTGTGTATTAATGAATGTTGTTTAGAATTACTGTTATCTTTCTGCCAAATTAAAAAGAAACAAGCGTCCCTTTATTTCTATGGAATTATAATCCAGAGTGGATTTTTTATTACTTTAAATGTCCAGTCAGTCTGTTTGTGTGGTCATGGACTTGATCAGACCCTGGTTAATATTTGAAGCTAATGCTGGGACTGAATAACCTGTTTTAAATGCCCAAGGGATGATGTATCGCTGTCTAAGCAAACTGCTGGAGTGAAATGAGCGTTAAAGCCTGCCTTTCCTGTTACCAAAACAAAACAAAACAAAACAAAAAACAAAACCATAGCTTAGTAATGTGGGATCCATAACTTTGTGCTTATTCAGAGTTGCTGGTGTTTAAAAATTGCATTCTGTTCGTGAGCACATTTATCACACTGAAAAATCCCATCTAAGGATTTACCTTTGTCGTTTCTAATTTCCTGTTTCCCAGTTAACCAGCACTGATAAATAATTATTTTCCACCCATACATAATAACCATGGCTTATTTAAGTGCAGTGTAAACATTTATGCACATTGTAAACCACTGGATTAAAAACATTAAAATATATATCACCTAAAAATTCAGTGTTTGAGGAAAATGAGCAGTTTACTAAAGCCAAACCATATTATACATAAATAAACCATATTGTGAATAATTTCTTCAACTGATACTATATAATATATATATAACATATAGCAATCACTGTGAGCAGTCCTTTCCAAAGTTATATATTGCAAAGTTACCAATCAGTGAAAATTACTTATTAAATTAGTTGCATGATCAAAACCTTTAAACAATTTTAATAAATAAAGGATAACCACACAAAAGTGAAAAATGTATATATATATAGACTATGATTCATTTTGTTTTTTAATTAGGATTTTAAGAGCAAAATTTACAAGTATAGTGTAATACTGAATTTCTTAAAAATTGACACTGTACGGGGGAGGGAAAAAAATTGACACTGTAATTACATAATGATTTGTCTCTAGAATTATTCTTTTGTTTTTTTAAGGCCTCTAATGAGTCATGTCCCATTCAACAAGTAGTTTTTCTAATTTCTGTTTCATTGTTTGTGCAGTGGTGGGGAACAAAAAGGAGTTATAAGTATTTATAACAAATAGTTTTATTTAAATTGTTTTAAGATTTTCTTATTTGTTGATTAGAGAAAATAAACACTGTTGTCTATACATAATTATTTAAGAGAAAATTTCCCTTCTGAATAACATATTTACTCAAGGATTACCTAAAATTTGCAAACAGTATATGTAGAGTGAGATCAAAATGTTATAGTGATTGATGTTTGAGATTTTAAAAACATTTAAGATAATATGTTTATAGCCTGTATTTTACAAGCAGGTAAAATCAATTATATTTATTATTGACCAAATTTTTTGCAAATTGTTAACTTCAAGAAATACACTTTGAACTTTTATGAAACTCAATATTCTCATTCCAAATATATAATTCTTCCTCAAACATTTACAACGTCTATGAAATTGGTTACCTCCTGTTACTCAAGTCTTGATTAATTCTCTTCCTTGGCCAATAAGTTGCTGTTTTACTGCCTTTAGCATCTGTCTACTTTCTGATCAGTCCTCCTTACTGCTGTAAGAGTTATCTTTATTAAACCTCAGCCTGATCACTGTTTCTCCTCCAATCCAAACAACCTAAGACTTTATAATAATAGCAGGGGAAAAAATTATTGCATTCAAATTCCTTCATGTATAGCCACAGTCTGCATTTTCAGTCTCACCTCCAACTGCTCTAACTTCTCTTTCACCCTGTCACCGACCGCCAGGTGTTTTAGCTATTCTGGACAATTTCATTCCCCAGATGCACAATGTGCTTTCGCACTGCCTTCCCATGGACTGTCCCCCTGCTTGGCATTCTATTTCTTCTTGACCTCATGAAATCTTGTTCATTCTTCAAGGTACTACTCAACTCTTCTGTGACGCTTTTCCTAGTTTTAAACAAAAGAAGTATAATTAATCCCTCTGTCTTTTGTGCTTCTAGAATATGTTTAAATGTATTAAGTCATTTGTCACATTAATTTGCATCAGATGTATAGATATCTAGCAATCCTGTTCTATGGGTCATTGATTCATGCAGCAAATATTTACTGACACTGTCGCCATGAAGCACATTATCCCTGCCTGTATGAAGTGTAGGGTGGCAGGCTGGCAAAAACACAATGATAGTACTTCATGAAAAACACCATAATATAAACATGCGCATGATGCTGGAGACACTGGCACTTAACCCAGCCTCAAAAGAGCAGGTGTGTTTGGGGGAGGAGGAGATACCTACACTGAGTGTTTATGAAAACACATGAGTGAGCAAAGAAAATGGAAAGGTACTCAAAGGAGATTAAAATGTGGAAATACAAAAGTGATTCAGCCTGACTAAAGGGCAGGGTTGATGTTTGTAAGCAGAGGGAGATGACGGTGGAGAGGTTAACAGGGTCATTTATGAAGGCTCTCATGCAATGATTATCATCACTGGCCAGGTGCCGACCATAAAGCTGCCACTACACTCAATGCTTCTCATTGCATGAAGTCAGTGTTCATGTTCTGCTTCTATGGAGGAGGAAACTGTGACTTATTAGGGTTAAAATGACCTTCCCAAGGTCTGCAGTTACTTGCAGTCTGGTTCAGATTTTGATTAAGTGCGTGGATTCTGGGGCCAAACTACCAGGGTCTGAGTCCTGCCTTTCACTACTATCTCTGTGAAGTTTGGCAATTTTCTTAACTTTCTATGTCTCACTTTTCTCATCTATTTATATGGGGGTTAATAATAGCACCTACTCAGGGTTCTTGTGAAGATTAAGCAAGTTAATATACATAAAGCATTTAGAAAAAGTCCTGGCACATAGAAAGTGTTGTGAAGGAATTTGCTAGTATTTCTGTGGTTGTAACCATTGTTATCATTATTATTGGACTCCAAATACAATGGTTTTTCCACCACCACATGCAGCCTATAGAAAATAATTAAAAATATTACAAGTTCTCATTCATTTAGCCTCTATAACACACCAGGCATTGTGGTAGACATTTAAACACCATAATCCTCACAGACACAAGGTTAGCGTATTGTCTTACTTTACAGATGAGACTCAGATAAATCAATTCCTTCACCCAAGGTCACACAGGTAATAAATAACTTTTCCAGGATCCCCTGGAGTATTTTAAGCAGAAGATATGATCAGATTTATGCTATGGTCAGATCCATCTGGTAGAGGGGGGAATGTTGGAAAAGTCTTAGCAGATGTCAAAAATGTTTTGGTTGGGGGGTGAGATTGATGGATGAAAAAACTATTGAGTGTATTGCAATAATCCAGGCAATAAAGGCCTAAGCCCTAAAATAAAGTAGGTTAAAGATTACAAATGAGTTGAAAAACTTATGATGCAGTACATAATGAACTTGGTGACCAGAGGAATATAGAAAATGATGAGAAGTCCAGGGAGATTCTCAAGTTTCTTTTGATACCGTTCACATATTGGAGAGCTACAGATGGAGAAGTAAGTTTCAGCATAATTATATAAATTAGAATTTGGATATTTGAAAATCGAGATGTCTGTGAGATCGCCAATGTAAAATGTTTCTTAGGCATCTGGACGTAGAAAGCTGGAATTTCAGAGTCTGGGCTAGAGATACAAATTTGGAGGTTACTAATATCTGTAGGAAAATTGAAACCATGGGCATTATTAAGATCACAGTAGGACATCTTGAAGAGTGACAAAAAAGTCCAAGAATCCAGAGTAAAAGCAGCTGGTGAAAAACTCAGTATCAATGGCCAGAAAGGTAGGAGGAAATCCAGGAGAAAGTAATGTCACAAAGACCACAGGTGGATGGTTGAAAAAGGGGAATAATAAACAGGAAAAAAACAGGTGGTGCTGACAGAACAAATAAGATTAAGATACAGGGGGTGTGTCAATTGGATTTATCAATTTGGAGCTCACTGATGAACTTGTTGGAAGACATTTCAATGTGGGAGGGAATCAAGATGGAAATCATACTACAATTATTTGTACTTTTGTCTTTGTATTTAAATGCATTTCCGAATTACTTAAAAGACAAAAAGAAATCATCTGTGGTGGGAACACAAGCAAGAGAAGAGAGAGCAGAAATCACATCCTGTGCATCATAGCTGTATACCCAATACAACTGCAGTGTGGTTCCCTAAGTTATCATTGAGTTAAATGAAAAAAAAATTAACTTTTAACTATGTAATATCTATATATTTGTATCTTCAATTTCAACCTCAAAATTTAAATTTCTAAAATGTAAATTTCAAGAAAAAGTTTTTAGTGTGCTCTTTTAAGCATAATAACTATAAAATAGTTACTAGTTATACTTTATTATAAAACAAATGATCTGAGTTTTCTAAATATTTTTTTTTCTGAATGCTTCTAGCATTTTTCTTTCTTAGTCCTCACACATGGGATGCCTCTGAGATATTTGATTACTTATATTCTGTTGTTGGACAGTTGAGCCACATCCTATTAGTAGTCAGCATTGTTTAGGTTAGGAAGGAAAATGGAAAACGGACGCTTGACACTATCTAGCCTGCTTACCCTCTTCTGTCCAGTTGGTTGCATTGATATGTTAAGTATATTTGCATCTTGATTGAAAAATACAGAGGGTGCCAAAAAAATGTATACACATTTTAAGAAAGGAAAAAACTATTAAAATTGTAATACCCAATATAAACCCATAACAAAAGATGAATACGTGTCACATTTGACTTCTGCAATTACAAGAGGTACTCAAAGTGGTTACCATCAGTGTCCAGATACTTCAGATAATGACAAACTATTGCTTGAGCAATGTTGACCAGTGTCCATTTGTATACATTTTTTTGGCACCCCCGGTATATAACTGGAACTGTACCATTTTATGAAAGGTAAAAAGCCTTGTCATGCTAATTTACTGTAGCATAAAATTAAACTCTTTTAAAAAAAATTTCCCTGTTTCTTTAAGTCAAAACATGAAAAACTTTTGTACTAATGCAATCTGACATGTTTAATTGTTATTTTGCCACAGACTTTTCCCTTGTTTTATTGATAAAAGGAGGGGCCCTCTCTGGAACAGATACTTACCAGTCTTTGGTCAATAAAACCTTCGGCTTTCCAGGGTATCTCCTCCTCTCTCTTCTACAGTTTTTGTATCCTTTTATAGGTAAGATGAATGTGAAATGAATATCATACTTATTTGCATAAACACACTGACATTTCTCGATAAAATAGTTTTAATAGTCATTAAATAGTCATTAAAGAGTCCTAGCAGTTGAAATGTTTTCCAAATTAAGTGCTCGCTTCTTTAGCCATTTTTCCCTTATCTCCTGGTCCTTTCCAGTGGTTTTATGAGTATTTTACTGAAATAAAATAAGAGTGATTTTCATTAGGTTAATGCTTGTGTTTCCCTAGTTTGATTCAAAATAGAATGATCTGGTATTAAAAGTGAGTGAGAAAAACAATAGATTTCTTCCAAGGCTGAAATACATTTTTTTGAAAGCCTAAAGATTTATGGAAGCTGTATACAAGGCCAACATGCTATTTAAAGTTTGTGCCATGATGATGAAAATATTACCTAGCACTTCTTAAATCAATAAAATGTTAAAATTTTCTAATAGCCAAATAGACTTCAGTTTTTAAACCAGTAATACAGAAGCTGTTGCTCAAACCGCTAGGTCCATATGTCTCCACTGAAAGCTAAGAATACATTTACCAAAAATTTTACTTTTTAAATGAGATGATACTTTGGAGTCTTCAATATTTTCTATTATTATTCCTCACTTTGAGCATTAAATGTGTTCTTCAAAAAGCATTTGGAAACTGAACTTTAAATAACAAGTAAACCACATTTTAAATGACTATCAAAACTCACTATTATTTAAAGATGCCATGGAAGAATCAGTTTGCAAATTGAAATCTTTTTTTAATACGAATTTGTATTCTCCCATAAATTTGTTATCTACTTATCTTTATAGCTGTACATATTGGTAATCACAATATATATTTGAAAGTGGTAGGATTATGTTAGTATTTGGAAAGTAATAACATTATTTTCAAAATATTCAAGATGAAAATTGTTGGTGACTGTTTTTTTTATTTTTATTTTTACTTTTAATTTTTATTAAATTTATTGGGGTAACATTGGTTAGTAAAATTATATAGTTTTCAATGACATATTGTTTTAATTATGTTTTTAGCTATGATAAGTTACAACATAATAACCGGAGACACTTTGAGCAAAGTTTTCCAAAGAATCCCAGGAGGTATGTAACTATACTTACTTTATATAATTTTTCATAGTTAATGTGGTTCATAACAATTTATAAGTAAAATACTAGCAAGTTTAAGAGTTGGATGACTTCAAATATCTGGCAGTATCCATGATCCATCCTGATCCTAAAGTATTAATCTAGTTTTATATATAGTTCCATTTTTATTTAGCTGTTTAAAAATATTATTATTATACTGTACTTAGTAATGTTATTATACTATACTTAGTATAATAGTAAATATTAATAGTAATATATATTACAATTAATAGTAAATAATAATAGTAAATGTTATAATAAATATTACTATTATACTTTATATTTGAAATATGCTACATATCATAAATCTGTTGGTAACATTTTCTCATGTATTATTTTTATGACACTTTTTTTTTTTACTTTTATTTTAATTTATTTACTGGGGAACAAACAGTATGTTTTTCCAGGACCCATCAGCTTCAAGTCAAGTAGTTGTTTCAGTCTAGTTGTGGAGGGCGCAGCTCAGTGGCTCATGTGGGGATAGAACTGGCAACCTTGGTGTTGTGAGCACTGTGCTCTAACCAACTGAGCTAACCAGCCACCCTTACTACACTATTTCTTATACAAGAAGCTGACCTTTTCCTCCTCTATTTATATTGAGATGTAACAACATAGTAAAATTAACCCTTTTATTATACAGTCTTGTGAGTTTCGACAAATGCACACAGTCATATAACCACAGCCACAATCACAATAGAGAACAATTCCATCACATCCCAAATTTTCCCCTCTTCCCCTTTGTTGTCAAAATCTTCCTCATCTCCAGCCCCCAGCAACCACTTGTCTGATTTCTGTCCATAGTTTCGCTTTTCTCAGAATGCCAAATCAATGTCATCATATAGTATTTGGCTTTTTTGACTTAGCATAGTGCATTTGAACTTCATCCATGTCTTTGGGTATATCAGTAATTTGCTCTTTAAAAAAAAATGCTGAGGAGTATTTCATGGTGGGAATGGACAACAGTTTATCTGTCACACAGTTGGGGGACATTTGAGTTGTTTCCATTTTGGGGTGATTATGAAAAAGCCGCTGTGAACGTTTTCACGCAGACCTTTAGAACATGTGCCACAACCCCGCTTCCTGATCAACCTTTCATCATATCATAGCTGTCTGAATAATTCAGAGAGCATTAGTCTGTGTGCTTCGAAGAGCTTCTCAGCCAAGCCACATTATCCCTATTTCATTGTGACTAACTCTAATTGTTATTGTAGTTGAGACTGATACAAAAATGCCTTTCTTCTTAGTGCTTGAATCGCTCATTCTAAAAGCCATATAAAGCAAAGTAAAACATAATCTAGAACTAGAAATTGCACCTATTCCTCTCACAGGATTTAGTGGAAACTGAATTCAGGGATACTTTGACCATACAAGCCCACTGCTTGCTTGCTGTGTGACCTTGAGAAAATTAATGCCCTCTCTGAGTTCTAGTCTCTTGATATCTAAATTATTAAAGTATCTAGTGCTCTATAGAATTTTTATGTAAAACAAAAGAGATAATACAGACAGTGCCTAGCGTATAGTAGGCTTACCCAACATTGTTATCTATTATTATTGTTACCCTAAACTATTTGCAGCTTCTGTCCTCATCCCCAGCCTCCAAATCGCAATTTCATAAACTGAGATCATGTGATTGGATATAATGCTAAGGAAAAATGGGAAGAATATAATACCATATATACAATGTAATCTAAATTATATAAATGTTCTATTTGTATAAATAAATTAGGAAAAAATAAGAAAAAAGACATTCACATAAAAACTGGTGGTTATCTTTTAATTGTGGGATCCATGGGATTTTTGTTTGTTTGTTTTCTTTGTTAGTTTCCCAAGTTTTTCAAGGGAGCATGTATTAATTTTTAAAATGTTTATGACTTTATTTTCTTATTTAAGAATAATACATATTTATTAGGAAAATATTGAAGACACAGATAAGCAAAACGGAGAAGACAGAACATACTCATAATCTCTTCCTCTTGGGAAAATCAAGTAGGGACAATCCTCGCAACATTCCCTTCCCTCCTTTCTGATGTATACTTTCAGAGTTTTAAGCATGAACTTCAGGTAGTCCCATGAGTAAGATATCACTATACATCTTGTTCTATTAACATGCTTCATTCTCTTAGTAGTAAGTTAGGGACACATAATCATATCAAAACATAAAGATCTATCCCATTTACTTAATTGGTAGTTCAGTATTCTCCTGTACAATATCTATTGTACAGTTGAATAGACCATAACTACTTTACTTTTCCCTGATAGAAACATTTTGATTAAGTTTTATTGATTTTTAATTTTACAAATAATATATGATACTCCTCATAAAAATAAAACATCATAGATAAGGCTTAAGTTCCCTTTGAAACCCCCTTTCTGGTTATTAATTTTATAATCATCCAAAATGACTTTTAAAAACTAGGTCACATAGTAAAGAACACACTTCATTCTTATTGCAGTTTTTTATATGTTGAATGTGATATTTTGTAATGTGTGATTGCTTATATGTCTTGTAAAAATTAATATGATGCCAAAGTATTTTTAGAAGTAGATAAAATCCTTAATAAAGCTGTGTATTTTTTTTATCCTGAAATATATCACCAATATCTTAGACTAACAAGTGGACAATTGCTTACATGTACTTTTCCCAGATAACCAAAGTTTTGACTCATGATAAAAGTCAAAGTAATGAGAAATATTGGTGTAAGAAGCAGTATGGTTGAATGGTTTTAAAAATTTTGAAAAATGTCAATATTCAATTTTCCTTGCTATTGTTTAAACATTTAAAATGCTTATTTGGGTGTATTTTTGTTGGAAGATCAGTAAAGGTAATAGATTTCATCATTAGTGAAAAATGTCCTTTACACTAATGGAGATCCTCAGTTATTAGGCTCCTACATAGCAATATATTTTAGGGGTTTTCTAGGCCTTAGAATTTTCCCAGTGAAGAAAATATATTTTCTACCAAGCACATTATAGGGGAAGAGGTTTGAAAGAGTAAATAGAGACAGATATACAGATAGTTTAATTCAAATTATGTTTACTAAGAATATGTAAATAGTTGAATTCAGGGTTTGGGGAACTTAAGCTTCTAGTTCTATTGTTTTAATTCACAACTTTATGATAATTGTTTAGTTGTGGCTGAGTTAAACAAATACTCATGATTAATTATTCCATTCCTGTGTATACCTGTTTGTGTGTGTGTGTGTGTGTGTGTGTGTGTGTAAAATTATGCCATTTTGAAATTCCTATCTCGGAACTTCCTTGTAAGTTTGTTTACTAGCCATACAAGAAAATTAGTCTCACTTTTCAGAATAATAGCTTCTTTTTTATTTTTTAAACCGCACTCACTTATTTGGCAGACTTGACTTCTACAGACTTTAAACTTTGCAGACATAAATGCACAAAAACTTGATACCACGGAGGACATTTCAAAAACATAGCTACATGATCTCTGAAGGAATTCAATATGGGCTAAAAATTCTAAACAATGGTGTCTTCATTGGAATAGATATATAGCTCCTGAAGCAAATACTATGATTAGCTTTAAAAATATGTAAATGCTTGTAAGTATGTTTTAATTTATGTTTACATATTTTTCCGTATTTGATGATAGCCCCCCCACACACACACACACAATTATTTACTCGTTTTGGTAGCTAAGATTCTACTTTGTATACCAGGTTTCAGCAGCTTCCCTATGACTTCTTCTCTATCCAACAAGCTGCTTCTCTCTACTTTCCTTTGGGGAAAATACTTTTTCCAATGAAAGGATAGAAATATAGTAAATATTTTTATTTAAATCTTTATTTTTGAAATTTTTTAAAAGTCTTTTTGAAATACAGAATTAAAAAAAAAAGCCTCAGAAAATGCCTTATCTCCATGTAGCTTACTTTCTGAATGAACAGTTTTGCCATTAGAGGGTTTTGGACAAGGAGTGACATAATGTTTTTCTTGCCCATGAAAAGGATCTCTGCAGTGTCTAGGTTAAGAGTGTATTGTACACTATGGGGAAAAAGGAAGGTGGAAACAAGGAAACTAATTAGGAGACTATTAAAATAATTTAAATGTAAAATATTATTATTTGAACTATAAGTTCATCTGTAAGTTATTCTGTATTTACATTTTTGTGAATTATTTACAGTTTTTCATGGTTTTATGGAGCTTATTTACTCTTAAAATCTTTGTCCTTTAGATAGTGTGTAATGTTATTTAAGTCATTTTGATAATTCAGTATTTTTCTATTTACTTGTGTCACTGGCGTGCTACCCATACTTATAAACACTTTATAATACTTATTGTGTTTTTTAGTTGACCCTGAAAACTTGTTCATTGGTCGCCACTTCATTATTGTGCTTTCCACGGTGACTTTTACTCTGCCTTTGTCCTTGTACCGAGATGTAGCAAAGCTTGGAAAGGTAATTTTTATATTTTAAGTAGGCACTGAAATGCACTTTGTTACCTGCATTTTGTCCAACTACTGTCTATATGACCAAGCTCTTAATTATAGTAGTTAACTTTAGATTCTTTTAGTGTACTGATAATTATGCAAGAGTAAGCTCTGGTTGAATCTTGAATTTATTTTGGGGAATGGATGGTTAAATAGTTGATGAGTGTAAACTGAATATGCACTATCTTTTTTCCTACTTAACATAGTTATTCTAACGGATGTCAGGCAGCCTCTTTAAATTTAGAAAAAAATAAGAACCATTAAACCAAATCTAATTTACTAAACAATGTGCTATCATTTTTATAGATAGAGGTTAAACAATTTAAAATTAAATTAAATTTAGAAGTAAGGATGAATCACTTTATTGGCTTAAAATTTTCCTTGTAGATTACAATGTCTATGGTGCCTATTTTTCACCCATCGAATTCTTCACCCATCGAATTCAAACGTCAATGTGTTGATTGATTCATTGTTGAGAATTTGTCCAATATTTATGATTGCTATTGTGAAAGACAAATGCTGATTTTTTCTAATGAAACCAACCGAATAATTGGTCAACTCCTCACATGCTCATCGACATAGAGCAGTCTTTACCCAGCTGTATTTTATTTCCTTCCTCTCGAGGAATGTTTGTATTTTATGCAACATATTATTGGTGCTATAGCTACATGATGCCAAGCATTCCAATAAAAAAATTTTAAAGAGTTATACAGATGATATTTTTATATTCTATTTTGAAAAATCCAACGGTTGATTGAGTGTTACTTTTCACCGTGATATTTGATGTGTATCCACAGTTAAGAAGCCCCTCCTTTCAGGTAATGTTGATAGTGTAGGTAATAGTCCAGCGTATTCTGACTATTCTGCCTTCCTTCCCTAACAGTTACCCAGAAATAAACAAGACTGTATCAAAAGGTGCTGTTTTTGATGAACTGTCTGAAATGGCTGGACTTATTTCCATTCACATGTTCAATGTAGACATAAATGTTACCTTCTCAGAGGAGAAAGCAAGGAATTCATGAAAAGAAAGCTATTAATACTAATATTCTATCATATTATTACCTGAACATTTTCCCTAAATGTCTCTTAAAAGCGCCATATTGAAAAATCTAAATGAATCTCCCCGTGAGCAGAGCAGGGTAGGCAGGAACCCTGATTTGTAGTCAGGATAGTTGCATTTGAGTTCCTCCTCCACCACCTTCTTGCTGTGTGACGTTAGGAATATTACTTAATATGTCTGTTCCTGAGGAGATCAGAGGATTCATACTAGAATCGTCTTTCTAGTTAAAAACTAACAACACAGAAAACAAGGTTAATGACAATCAAAAGCGATTTTATATTTTTCTTATCAGAGAAAAAAGTCTAAAATGTGTTTCTCTATTTTAAAAATTATGAGAAGAAGCATAGATCTAATGTATTGAGTCACAGAGCACATACACACACAGATCAGTTTATGTTTGAACCAGTTGAGATAGTGACAGGAGAGCGAGGAATGAGCAAAGACTTACAAACACAAACAGCAAATTCACAAAGGAAAGGTAGACTAGCAGAGCTAGAAAACAGAATATAAAAGCAGATGTACCCCAAAAATCTGTGTGTGGAAGGGGTTGTATTGGAAGGGTGAGGGTATGGTGAAGACAGAAGCAGAAGGAGCAATTATAGATAGGAAAAAAAAAGCAAAGTCAACACTAAAATAGGGCCTGAAGAAAAAGAACATAATCTCACTTTACTTTCCTAAACGACAATCACCAGGAAGCCACTAAAAACATTTCCATCGATGATGCGAGATGACATTAGTTATACACTATATGATCCTTGCTCTCTGATTTAGAGGGAAAAAACTGAGTATGAACTGATAAAAAGTTACATTCCTGAGATTTCACCCCAATCTATACAAATAAACTACTAAATAATTGTATTTAAAATTGTACATACATCAATACAAGTGGGAAGAAAAACACCTAATATTTTCAATAAAATAATTTCTGTGTTATACTGACAATATCTTTCCTTTTTCTTTTACAGATCTCTCTTATGTCTACAGTTTTAACCACTCTGATTCTTGGAATTGTAATGACAAGGGTAATTTCATTGGGCCCACACATGTAAGTTTTGTGGCTATATTGGATGGTCTTTATGAAACTTATAACTTTCGCATAGATATTTGTGTGACATAAATGCTGAAATGTAAAGTAACCGTGGAACCAGAAGCCTCATTTATCTTTAGTGCTTGATAAAATGAGAGAAAATAATTACAGCCAGGTAGACATACATGTTTCCCTTGGACCCTGCATGGCCGGTGAGGTTAAACTAAGTTTACTTATTTATTTTCATGGCCAGCCCTAAGAATTAGAATAAAGAAGAGATTCTGAATAGTGAGAAATGGGATTGAAGTAGAGCACACAGGAACAAAAGTGATGGCAGAAATTTCAATACCTACTTCAGAGATGAATTTGTTCTTAACCGTTTCACCAATTTAGGCTGAAAGGAGAAGAATAAAGAATATTTTGGATGTTTTTTTGCCATTAAACAAAATGTAGTGATGATGAAAGCCATCTCTACTATGATGATATTCTTTAATTATTTTGTGTTGAAATGCTTTGTAATTTGTGAACTGATAGTAATAGCCGATAGTGGTATTTATTTGATTTTTAATGTTATTTGTTGAGCCAAATAAAATGTTGGCAACTTGATATTGGTTCCCCAAATTTCATTTACTCATCCACGAAATTCAGAATGTGGGGACTGCTGATCTAAACTGCAGGTTTTATGATTTGATTATAGAATAGATTCACCAGACAAGGACTGGGAAGTTTATATCTATAGTCCCAAGAGAATGCTGGAATGAAACTAACTAAATTGGCTTTAAATGCAAAATTAGAGTCCCATGATCACAATAAATATTTGCTGAATAAATAAATAATACAATATGGAGTTTCCATGCGACCTTAAATATTTTCTCTATCCCAAATAAGACAAGATAAAATTAATTTTAGACATAATGTCTAGGACAGCGCAAGGGACATGCTAGGTCTTCAATGAATGTTGTATGTGAGAAAAAAACAAATAAGCCTAATGGATATAGCTATAGCTATAAATAGCATTCATAATGTGGTCCCTAGGATAGCTTATTTATCCTGTTGATTAATTGTTGTTTTGTAAAATCACTTCATTTCAACTGTTTATGTTCATGTCAGCCTTCTTAATTTACCAGGAAAATACCAAAAATTATGCCACAGATTAATTTGGAAGGAAGTGTAAATATCCCGTCTAACTGCATTTGGTATGGCCTTTTCTTTGAAGAAACAAACATCTATTTGTTTAAGTATTTAAACAAAAGGGAAAGGTATAAATATCTAGGTTTATATTATTGGCCTCTTCAAAAAACTTAATCCCAGTTCATAATTGTATTAGTCTGCCTGGGTTGCTGGAACAAAATACTATAGACTGGGTGACTTAAACAACAGAAATGTATTTCCTCTTAGTTCTGGAGGCTGCCAGCATAGTCGGTGAGAAATCTCTTCCTTGCGTTCCTGTTGTGTCTTCTTTCACATGGCAGCGAGTTGAGAGGGACAGCAGCTCTCTGATGTGTCTCATCCTTTAAGGGCACAATACCATCAAGAGGGTTCCACCCTCACAACCTCATCTAAACCTAATTCTCTCCCAAAGTCCCCATCTCCAGATACCTTCTCATTGGGGGTTAGGACTTCAACATATGAATTTTGTTGGGGGCACAGTTCAGTCCATTACAGTCGTGTTTTTCCAATGCACCGGGTTTGTTTAAATGTGGCCATTTATCTTTCTCATTTAGTAAACATTTATTAAATGCCTGTTGTTTGTAGCTATTTTGCTGTGCCTTCAGAGAAAAGAACAGAGAGGCATAAGTCACCACCTGCTGCAAGTTGTTGACAATTAGATATGGAGCAGGGACATATTTTTTAAAAAAGAAAAAGAAATGACAGTATGCTATGAGGAGTGCAAAATAGAAGCGTAAATTAGGTGCAGCTGCAGTGCCATAGAAGAGAGTGCTTAATAGTCTGTCTGAATCAGGGAGGGCTTCCTGGAGGAAGAGAAATCTGATCTACATGTTTTGAAAGAGTAATCTAAATATTTTAAGATTAATAAGGGTGTAAAGGCATCACAAGCCCAGGAAGGATAAGTGTAAAAGCACAAAAACATATATTAAATTCTGCTGACATTTATTTAGCATCAATTATGTTGGTACTGTATTCTGTTCTGATTTTGAAAAGCTGAATCCACAGCAATGAAGAGCTAATAAGTAAATGAACAGAATACAATAGATACTAATTTTTAGCTAAAATTTTTAATTGTTCAAGGCAGAACTATTTTAATTGAAACTTTTATTTTGAAAAGTGACCCTAGAGAATAAATACTTGGGATATATAATAAGAGGTCTCATAGATTTCGTATAGAGCTATGAGGCAATATTGAGGAAGAAAACAAGTAGTTAAAAGTTGGAGGTAAATAAATTATTGATTAATTGAACTCCGGGAGAACAGTTTAAAACAATGATTTTTCTGGCTTTACATTAGAATTACCTAAGTAGCTTTTAAAAAAACTGATGCCAGGTCCCCACCTGCAGAGATTCTGAGGGAATCTGTCTAGGGGTCAGGCAATTGGATTCATTATTTAACAGACCTGAGCCTGAACAAGGATCTTAAAGAGCTTAAACTCACGAGTACAGGTTTAACTGACACATCCTTTCTAAAAATATACCTGAGATTGTGTGTTATTTTAGTTACTCTTTTATCATTATTTTTCATGATTCATTCTCCACTTATTTACTTTAGTATCTTTTATATACAAAATGTTATGTAAGATACTATTGTGAATACAAAGAGAAATAAAATATCTTTGCCGTCAAGGGGCTCACCGTTTAGTGGGGAAGATAAGCTGATACAAATGATCATCATATAGGCAATGAATCTCCACGCAGAGGAAAGGGAAAGGAGAGGCCACTTCCTGGTAGGGCTAAATGCATTGATTTCATGACCAAAGCGCCATTTATTTGTGTTGTAAACAAAACGAGGCCTGTCTTTCTAACCTTCCTTTAGTGGTGATATCTTATTTTATCTGAGCCTTTGAAATTTTTCTAATAACAGGGATTATTTACTTAACTCTTTCAATATTTAGATGTTAAAGAAGTGTGCTTTTTTTTAAATTCTGTGCCACCTTTTATTTCTGTTTGAATACTACTGCAAACAACTTCTGTTTCTCCAGATTTACAATCAGGCTAATCAAACCCTGTGTTCAGGGGTTGGTATAATAGCTAGTCAGGCAGGCTTCTTTCTGAAAACCTGACAGCCACGAATGCTCATAATCCATAAAACATGAGACATTCAATACTCCATGTGTGTTTTTTCTCATTTTTGGTTCAGATGAATGATCAGAAAAGCTATACTTTTTCATAGGGCTTTTAAAGTGGTATTTGAAAAAGATCTTTAAACCCACTATCAGAAAGGAGGAAGGTCTGTAATGGCTACTGGTATTGACCTTGTTACTATGGAAACACCTTTTTAGTGGTTGTGTTTTAAAAATAAAACACACAATTCAATTTCCTTTTCCATAACTCATAGGCCCATAAATTCCACTTTTTGATATGATTTCAAATATCTCACAGTCCAATGACTTTCAGTTCTTTTTGGAAATAATGGTCAGCTTTATTGTATTTTCTAACCTTTTGCTGTCTAAAAATGAGGTAACAAGACAATTTAATTGCTTTCTGGAAAGTGTGCTAGTATAAAAATGCAATAACACAGTTCTTCCATTCTTTTTCAAACTAGAATCAAAGTCATTATTCCTATGAAAACCTTCATTCTGTGCCTCATTAATATTCAACTCTTTACATTCAGAATAGAAATGATAGCATGCAGCCCAAATTTACAACTATCTTCTCTTCTGATAACATCTCTTTTACAGCATTTTAATCAATAGTGTGGTTGGTGTTCCAAACATAATTCCAAAAAATGCAGCTACACTTTCCACCGGTATTTATGCATATAAAATGTGCCTTCCCTAAGGATCTCAGTACAAACTAGATACTTTACTCCTTGTCCATTCTAATCCTGAAATTCTACAATATAATGCTATACAAAAAGAGGAACTAAAGGCAATTAAAGAAGGGATCAGAAAAAAGTGGGTAAAGACAGAGGAATATTGCATATTTGAAAAAAAAAGGAATAATTAGTTTTGTCAAATACTAGCCACTGAATGTTTTGATAATGTATAAATTATTGCCATTTTTGTTGCAAAGCACAACCACCACAGTACCCTAACTAAATAAAGCAAAGAGAATTTATTGACTCACATTACTTTAAAGTTCAAGGGTAGTTGTGTTATTAGGTTTGGCTGGATTTAGGAGCTCAGTCAGTGAAATCAGACATAGTTCCTACTTTCCACTTCTTGGCTTCGCTTCTTGTTCTATCTCTAATTTCTGAAAGGCTTTCCCTTTATTTTGACAAGATGGCAGCAGCAGTCTCAGCCTGCATCCATTCAAGTCCAAGTCCATATAAAAATAAATAGCTTTCTCTTATAACTTACCTCCAACCTCACTTCTAGTATTAGTTCTGATTGGCTCTAATGAGGATCTGTGACAACCCAAACCTTATCATCATGGCCTGTGCTGAGTTGCTTGTATTTAGATTACATGTCTATCCTTGATGTTAAGGATAGGGTCAACCCAACTACAGCACATGGGCTGAGAGTCGGGGGAAGGATGATCTCAAAGGGAATCAAGGCAGTGATGCCAGGAGTAGACATTGTATGATACAAACTACAGATTTCCACTTCAGGGGATAGGAAATTACTGGTAAACTTCCAGATTTTCCATCCAACAATATGGGTGGAAGCCAGGTTAGAGAGAGTTAAGATGAAAGTGAATGATAGCGAAGTGAACTTTGCAAATCCTGTCCCTTCCCCGTTTTATTTGTGTGTGAAGAGTATCAATGAATGCAAATGACATGGGAAAAACAGTGATTCAAGGGAGTAAAAACTTTAAAGTACCCTTCCTACCATAGGTGATATTGAACATGTTATAGACCAAGCCAGAAGACGGAGCAAGGCACCCAGGAGATCTGGAAAAGTTGGAATTTACAAGGTAGAGTAACCTTGTTGAGGAGCCTGGATACTTCATCCTCTTGAAACAATAAGAGTATGGAGAGTACAATGCAGATTCATTCTAAAGACCAGTGAAGGGAATTTGAGTGTCCATGCCCAATACCTTCTATTTTTTCAGAGATTCAATAGTCATCTGAGAGTGTGTTTAGACAGGAGTAAGTTCAGAACTTGAATACTTTGGTTGGTTAAATTTGAAACTTTCACCATAGGAAGTGAAAAAGGATCCGCACATAGGAATAAAATAATTGTGCTATTTGTTAAATTATCTTTATTCATCTTTTATATGGTTTGTTGTGTATTTTATGTCTTTCTCACCATATTTTAAACTCCGTGAGAACAGGGGTCACATTTGCTTTTTTCACACCGTTTTTTCGTACCTGTTTTTCAACACCTTGCCTGACCCAGAATTAGAATTCAGTGAAGAACTGTTGAACAATCAGTTGAATAAATGAGTGGGTCTATGTGCCTTCTGGTTTAAGTTGACTGAACTTGGGGATTAACTGACCAAAATTTTGAAGGAATGAAACAATAAAAATTATCTTGGGATGATAAAAATTTCATGCCATAACATTTCCTGTCAAAGAAAATTTTCCTGAGTCTACTTCTATGCTAGCAAAAATTTGCTAACTCACGTGCTCAAATGCCATTTGACTCCAAGTTCTGCAACACTGTTAGAGCTAGTGGTAAGTGTTACCAGACAGATTGCCTACATAAAGCAACAAATAGAACCATCGTTTAAGTTGGGTCTACATGAAAATAGGAAAACCAGCAAGGCAATATGTTCTCAGAGATTAGCCTAGTCGCTGTGTTAGTGGAGCTGGAGAAACAGCCTAGGCTGCTCAGTGTTAAGAACTCATGCTATCCATCATCAGTTATTTTTATAAACGACTGCCTTAGTGACGTTTGCCACCTGTCTGTTATTTCCAGTGAGAAGACAGACTGGTCTCTGGTACAGATTCACAGCCCAAGAACAAACATAAGAGTAGCCTGCTTAGCCTGCTCTTTCAGCCAACAAGCACTGATTAAATGTCTCGCTGATGCCTGTCACTCTTCTAGATACTGGGGCTGCGAAGATGATGAAAGCACAGTCCCTGACCTCAGATACCTGTGGTTTGTGGATGGGGAGAATAGACATTTGAAAGATAATCTCAATATCATACTTTGAATTGTGGGAAAGTGCTATGGATACAGAGGAAGGGCCCTTAGCACAACCTGGGCAGGTAGCTAATATTTCAAGATAAGATAATATGTGATCTGCTGCTTGAAAAAAAATGTACTGGCATTAGTTGTGTCAAAAAGGAAAGTGGGGTAAGGTTGGAAGCTATTGTTGGCAGAAGTGTGTGAGACTCAGAGTTATGATGTATATAATGGCAGAAGTTCAAAGTTTTAATATTAGGAGGGACTTGGAGAGGAGGAGCAGCTTGCCATTGGTTAGGGGAGCTATCAAATAAAAGTAAAGGTACCTCCATTGAGAATATTATCAAAACCTATGTTGCTTTTATGTTGCCCCTCAAATATATATTTCACCATAGTTTATCAATGATCATTTCTCCATATTATCTCTTTTGAAAAACTGCTGATGATAGTGCTTTCCTAATTGACTGACCTCCGCTGTATAGTTTCTCTGTTTAGGAAATAACTAGAGTTTTGGTGATTCTGAGCTGAGAGTTTGGCTAGAGTGTGCAAAGTAGTGATTGTAGAGAGCGTGGCAGAGACCAACCTGAAAGAAAAGCCTTATGTGTAGTGCTAAGACACTTGGATTTGTTCTTTACTTGCTGGGGCATTGAAAATTCTTAAGGAGGAGAGTGACCAGAGCTAGTTTCCATTTCAACTGGACTTCTCTTGCAGCAGAGGTGAGCATAAATTGAGGGTAGAAAGACCTGGAAGGAGGTTACCTGAGGCAAGCAAACAGATAGAAGACAACTGGAACAGTACAAGGGCAAGGCTGGTAGAAATGACAAGGAAGAAGAAGAGGGGGGTGATGCCAGGGTTTCCAGTTTGGATAACCAGAGTGGTAGACAGTCCAGAACTCACCATCAAAAGGAGAAAATGGAAGAGTCTGTTCGGTCAATTAGCATTTACTAAATGCTTGCTATGTCAGGCACTCTCCTAGGTACTGGAGCTGGGAAATTCCTTTCTTCAAGTCTCTTAAAACTACTGTAGGCAAGGTGTGGAGGAAAAACACATAAAAGATAATCTCGGTAGACCATTTAGTAGAATTATGAGCGGCATGCTATGGAAACATAGAGGAAGAGATTTCCGCCCAGATTCTTTTAAGTTATTAGCCAGGATAGGAAAGGAAGTGGGTCTGGAAAAAAACATGTTTTTAATAGTTTAACATCTTGATTTTGAGTAACTCTTGGGGTGGATAGAGAAGAAAAAGAAGTCACCCAGAGTTTTGGAAATGCAAATCTGGGGTTTGGGAAGGGTCCATGGAAAAGATTAAGCAAGGACAGGTTATAAGGGGGACCCAAGTAAAACCCCAGTGGAAAATAATTATCTGGAGTTCACGTCTGAAATTACATTTATTTTAATGTAAACTCACATTGTATTTTAAAGTAATTCTGTTTTGTGGAAAACATAGTAGAGAACCAAAACAACACTCATAACTCTAACAACTTTTCATTGTTAAAAAGTGAAATTCTGCCCCCTCCCACACACTGACTGCCCTTTCAATCCCAACTGACAAAAACAGTTCACACCAATTTTTTTAAAGGTGACAGAGGAATTAGAGCCAGTAATGGAAAAAAAATAGAAAAGTAGGTGATAGAGTAAGAATCAGAAATCGTTGGTGTTCCAGATAAGAAAAAGGAAGTATTTGTAATGTTTGTGGTGCCAAGCTGTGTAAGTTTTTTATATGATTCATATTAAAAATCAGAATTTTATTTTGGCAAAAAAATCAGCATAATGTTTTATGTAAATTTGAACTCAAGATTAGCTTCATGTAAAACTTGTGTTTAAAAAAAATGGATCAGTTTTGATGTTTAGAGTGATTCCTAGGGAGAATTTTCCCGAACAGCTTTATATGTTCATGTAAATCACAGTTGTCTAGAGAACAGAGTCAGAAGAAAAGTGAGCTGGGAGCCAGGAAGTGGCAGAGAGCTTTCAGCCACACACCCAAGCTGGGGAAGTGGGCAGATCTGCCTATGTCATTAATAGCTTGTGGGGTGACAGGAAACGTGGAGCCTTTGTTTACGTGCCACTCAGAGCACTTAACTATAGGATGTGTCTGCTTGAAGACGGTAACATGTACGGCTCTCTTAACAAAAACTCAGGCTCTGTCAAGACAGCATGACTTGGAAGGTGCCTGTGTTTAGCCAAAATGAATCTAAGCAGGTACGACAGAGAGGTGTGACATTTGATCCTCCTGATCAGAGGCCTTAAATTCTGGGGATCAGAAGCAATCCCCATGAAGCTTGTTTTCATAAGTAGTCTGTGAAGAATGGAGATACTATTTGCTAGGACTTGCTTCCTACTGCTTTTCCTTATTACTGCTATGCAGCTGTTGTAAAGATAAGATGGTGTTTGCCTTTCAACATAGGATGAAATGCCTGAATCCAAGAATCCAAGCTGAGACAACTTTGTAAAATGAATTTAACTCCCCCAAACCTACGCATTCCCACCTTCCCCCCACACACAAAAAAGTTTCCAAAAAAATGCAATTAGCATATGACTGGATTTTTTAGTATAAGGGACGTAATTATTCTCTTGAAAGTATTTTTCATACCAAGGCTGCAAACTGCTATCAGCCAGCCTCTATTTTTGTTAGTATTAAAATATTTTAAAACCCTTGAAGCATTGCTCCTTAAGTGATCTGAACCTTATAGTAAACCTCCATTATGTTGCTATAATCTGTTTGAAGCTTTGTAAGACATTTTAAAGGATCCTGCATCTTCCCAATATAACACTCATTTCAATTTAGTTTTCTCAAAAAATAAATTCACATATTTTTATAAAATCAAATATTAAAAATGGCTTTTAATGAAATTGAGCAGCCACCTACCAAATCCTTTCCTATTTCTGATGCATCGTTTGGAATTCATATTTTTACATCTACATAATATGCTTGTAACTGCTATTTCTGCATTCTCACTCTTGTCTTGTCATATAGTAGATGAAGATTTAGTACTCTCAAATTATTTTTTCTACTATATCATAATATGTGGAGATACAACACAATATTCAAAATTAAATAGTTATATTCTCTTATTGCACACTAGTATTTTCTAGAATTAACACTTGCTTTTGGTTTTCTTTTTGACTATGTTTAGCTGGATGTCCAGATTAGATTTTTTAAGACTTTATTTTTCAGAGCAGTTTTAGAGTCACAGAAAAGTTGAGAGGAAGGCACAGATATTTTCCATATACCCCCGACCCACATATATGCATGGCCTCCCCCAGAGTAGGACGTTGGTTATAACTGATTAGTTATATGATTAGTACATCATAATCACCAAGGTGTATAGTTTATATTAGAGTTCACTTTTGGTGTTGTACATTCTGTGGATTTGGACAAATGTGTAATGATATGTATCCATCATTATATTATCTTGCAAAGTATTTTCACTGCCCTAAAATTTCCTCTGTGTTCTACCTATTCATCCATCCCCCAACCCGCAACCCCTGGCAACCACTAATCTTTTTACTGTCTCCATAGTTGTGCCTTTTCCAGAATGAAATATAGTTGGAATTATATAGTATGTTGCCTTTTCAGATTGGTTTTTTGCACTTAGTAATATGTATTTAAGGTTCCCCCATGTCTTTTCGTGGCTTGATAGTTCATGTCTTTTTGGTGCTGAATAATATTTCATCATTAGAATGTATCATAGATTGTTCATTTACCTACTGAAGGACAGCTTGGTTGCTTCCAAGGTCTGGCAATTATAAATAAAACTGCTATAAACATCATGTGTAGGTTTTTGTGTGGACATGTTTCAAATCCTTTTGGGTAAATGCCAAGGAGGGCAATTGCTGGATCGTATGGCAAGAGTATGGTTAGTTTTGTAAGAAACTGCCAAGCTGTCTTCCAGTGTGGCTGCACCATTTTGCATTCCCACCAGGAATGAATGAGAGCTTCTATTGCTCCATATCATTGTCAACATTTGGTGTTGTCAGTGTTCTGGATTGGGGCCATTCTATGAGGTGTGCAGTGATATCTCATTGTGTTTTAATCTGCATTTCCCTGATGACATGTGATGTGGAGTATCTTGTCATATACTTATGTGCTATCAGTATATATTCTTTGGCGAGGTGTCTGTTAAGGTCTTTGGCCCATTTTTAATTTGGTTGTCTGTGTTCTTATTGTTGAGTTTTAAGTGTTCCTTGTATATTTTGGATAATATGACATGTGTCTTTTGCAAATATTTTCTCCTAGTTTAGCTTTTAATTTTGTTCATTTTTGTTACTCCTTCAAATGCTCCAACATAAGATAATCTACCGATTTTATTATTTTTTTCTGGGGACTCCCTCCTCCCAGAGCCTTCTGTCCTCTTGCTCCTTTCTAGACGGCCTGGGTTTTGTTTGTGTCTCACTGTCATTCTAGGACCTCCTCTTCTTTCTTAGATACACAATATCCAGGATCTCAGATCTTTTGTTTTTCTTTTTTTCTCCTTTTTCTGGAGCATCCTGAGTAGCTTTCAGGTGTCTCTGAGCCCTGCACACACAGGGGATTTGCAGAGGGAATTAGCTCTTCCTCATCATTTGCTCCTTCTCTGTGGTTGTCATTTCTTCCATTCTCAGCAGTTACCAGGTAAGCATCTACTTTCCTTTTCACAAAATGTCTTCACTGTCCCTTTTCCATTGTCCCCTCCCCCCATGGACTTATCTCTCTTTTAAATTCCTTTAGGAGCATTTTAGTGAGGGCTGAGGAGAGAAAAAGAAGATAAATTTATGTGGCCCATTCACCATGGTTGATTGTATGTTCAAGTTTAAATTTTGATTGTTAATTTGCCTGAGGATTTAAGTACAAATATTTTATTTTAAATATATTTTCCTCCTTAAGGAAGTTATTTCATTTTTTTTTGTGAGGCTTGCGCTATGCCATAAAGTGCAGAAGAATTAGGGTGCAGGAGGAAAATGGTTAGAAAATTCTCTCTCAACATTTGTCCAATTACTGGATCTAATCCCCTTCCCTACAGTTTGCAGCTGCTATTACACTATTACTCGATGGGGAGATTAGGAAATAAAAGGAAGTACAAGTACCATCTGTATTATCACTTAATTGAAAGCTTTGGAAAGAGATATCTGTGAAAAATAATGACTAAACTATGATTTTATCTTGGTTTGCTGGATATTTCTTTAGCACCCAAAATTAGGAATTGATTACTTCTGTATTTTATTTATGTGTTCAGTAAAAGGTACTGGGTTTTTGGTAAAAAATCATGACATATATGTTTTTCATTGCTTTCAAAACTATTACACACACACACACACACACACACACACACACACACACACACACCTCTCAAGATTTTATAACATGTGGTGCATCTTATTAAAACAAAATGCAGGACCTCCAAATAATTCCTGAAAGTGAAACTAGATAGCCTAATCTAGGAGGTAGGCTTTGTCTCTCTATTAGAAGGTGGTCTAAGTGTTCAAGAAATGAACTTAAATATCACTGTACTTATGTTTTATCAACATTAATGATAAAATATTGATATATTCATTCATAATCTTTCCTTGTAGTAAAATACAAAAGGAAGAAATTCTGTTTTTGCAATACTGACAGAATAAACCCTTTCTATAATTGGAAATGTATATAACAAAAAATAAAAATAACCGTGTGTGTGTGTGTGTGTGTGTGTGCGTGTGTGTGTGTGTGTAGATAAAAGCTTAAAAATGTCAAAGGTTAATTTTATACTTTTTTTCCTTTCCAGTGATTAGGTTAAGAGGTTATCCGGTAATTAAATAATCAGGAAATTTGTCTTTCCATTTTAGATGCCAAATATCTTAAGGCTTAATGAGTTCCTTCTTTTAGTCAAACATTTAATTATCTTCCATTGGTGGTAGTCTCCACACCACTGTAGCAAAATTTATCATATCACCACAGAGCTACAGCTTAGCTGGGGAAACTGATGGCTGGGCTACGACATAAACCCTGACATGAGGTAAGCAGATTCAAATACCCTGAGATTGTCTAAAATGGCTTTACGCAGCTGAAAGTTGCACAAATTTGGCAGACCCAGTTGTGCAGAAAATTGGTGTATGGGATAGACTACTGAATATTTATTGTGAATATCTAAAGCATAAATGAGCCATTTCATCTTTTTCATCATTATCAACCAAATGACTGCCCATTTGGTTACATGTATGCCTATTATCAAGGTTAATCATTCACTTATTTTAAATAAGAAAGCTTGCCTTCCCCAGGGTTCCTTCATTCTCTAAAAGAATATAAATAACATGATGAAGAGTGTATGTCATGTACCTGAAGGTCCTTACACCCAGACTAAGACATTATTGTTACTTTAATGATAACAGAAAGAAAGGGAGGAAGAGTGGAGGAAAGGCTCATCTAACATTGATTGTCCACTGTATACCACACTCTTCCATTCATTTTCTCATTTAACCCTTATGTCAGATATGGAAAATAGAATTATTAATATTGTCTTTGTTCTACAGCAGAGAAGACTAAGCCCAGTGCCATGGAGTAATCTGTCAAAGTCACCTTGCTTGCATATCATAAAGTTAAGATTTTCATCCACGTCTCTCTGACCTCAAAGTCCATATTATTTTCCTTTATAGCCTTGTTGTATTCCATATGTTTTTTCTTAGTCATGAGAAGGGTTGTTCTTCGCAATGGAAATTAAGTTCATTACTGTTTGAGTTGTCTTTTATTGGTAATATTAAGCACAATTTAGTCAGTCGTCAGCAAACAATCCCATGAAATGAAAGAAGAGGGTAGGAGCTAAATGAGGGTAAGGAGCTGGTCCATCCCTCGGCAGGCAACGTTAACGCTTGCTGAAGCAAGGAAGTGGACTGCAGTGGACTAATTTCAGAAGTACTGGCTTCCATTGCAAACTCTAGACACACACCAATAAATGCAATTGGTTTCCGTTCCTCAGGGAAATGAACTTTGACAGTAGCAGCAGAAGAATCTAAAACAAAGAGAAATTGGAGACTAGTTCTTATTCGGGGTTTTCTTCAGAAGAAAACTTGCCTCACTCTGTACAAAAGAAATACTCTGGAAGAGTTGTTTGTTAATTAATATGTTTGAATTTGAATAATCATTTGAAAGCCATACCCTGTTGACAGGTAATCTATTGTGAATTATTCTTTAATTTTTTTTAAAGCACTCATCCCATAATTGAATCATTTCATAATAACAAATTAAGTTTTATTTAGTTGATTCATTTCAATGTGACTACTATGTGCTATGTCTTTTCCCCTGGTCCCTATTCATAGTGACAGTTTCAATTTATTTCCCCCAGTTTGTTGTTTTTTGCTTTCTTGTTTGTTTTAGAAAATTCTCTAATATCCATGGTTCTTTAGAAGTTAACAAAGTATTCTTATTGTTATATTCAATTCCTTCGTTCTTCAACTTGTCTCTCAGAAAATTGAAGAGGTAAATAGTGGCTGAAATTTACAGCATCAGGTACACTGTAGGAAAAATTAAAACTCTTTAGGTAATTTCCTTAACTCTTTTCAACTATTAGAAGGTAATTAGGTTTTCTGAAACAAAAATTACATACATGGCTCCTTCTAGATTTGTGTTATACAGCATAGAAACAACTAGCCATGTTTGGCTCCTTAAATTTAAATTAAAATTTAATAAAATTTACAATTAATTCCTCAGTTGCACTAGTCATAGTTTCAAATGCTCAAAAGCCACATGTGTCTAGTGGTAACCACATTTGACAGCACAGATACAGATTTTCATCATCACAGAAACTACTGTTTGGATATAATATAGAACATAAACCGAGATAGTTGACCTCTTTCGTCATTTTTCCTGCAGTTTCCCCAGTGATTATAACAGTAATTGTCACATAGCTAGCGCTCACCAAATAATTGCTGAAAATTGAATGACTTGTATAAGTGATTGGAGAGCAGGAAGAATGTAGTTTCAGTTATAGAATATTTACGGAAGATTAAGGTTAAAAATTAAGTTCAGACCCAGAGGGGTTTTATGTAGACAATATTGTATACATAAAGTTCAGGAAGCAGGAAATTGGCCTAGATTTTTTTGAAATGATTTTCTATACTTGCTTCCAATTCTTATGAACAATAGAGTATCGTATTTAAAATTCGATTCATTTCTCTTTCCCTAAAGGTCACTATTATGTTTAAGTTGGTTTGAATCATTCCTGTTCATGCTTTTATATTTACACCATGCATTTATGTATTGATAACAATATATAGTATTGAATAGTATGTTTGTAAAATGTGCATAATCACTGTGGTAAAAATATACATAATCACTATTTTCCCTCAATATTGCAAGCCGTATATTTCTACTTTGATACAGTTAGCACTGGGTGATTCTTTTCAATTGATCTATAGCACACCAATTTATGATTATGTCACATTTTACACATGAACTTATTTATCTATTCTATTTCTGGACATTGAGGTTATTTCCAAAGTTTGGCTAATATAAACAATGCAGCAGTGAGCATTGTTATCCATATCTCTTGCTGCACATGTGCACTTCCCTAGCCTAGGGTATAAATATAAAAATTTATATTTAAATTTTTATTAAACCTAAAAATATAAGTGTTTGCTTACAAACTTTGATTAAGCTCAGCTTTACTAGATATTGCCAAATTCTTCTCCAAAAGTGTTTTACAATGCACAGTTCCTTCTATAATAATTGCAAGTTGTCTTTTCCCAGCAATTTATCAACATTGCTATTGTTGAATTAGATATATAAAATGCTCTTTTTTATGGGGTTCATTTCAATTCCTCTAATTATTAAGAAGGGCGAAGAATTTGTAGCATATTTATTAGCTATTCTTATTTCATTTTGCATAAATTGACAGCTGTCCATTGCTCTTGGAATACCTTTTTCTTATCGATTTTCAGGAGTATTTAGTATACTGGATAATAACCTTTTCTAGGTTATATGCAAGACAAATCTCATCGCTCAGTTTTTCTCTTATCTTCATTTTTAACTTGGTATGTGGACTGTTTTATTATACAGACATTTTATATTTACCTTTAATTGATTTTGTTAGGTGTGTTAATCTTTACCTTTATGGTTTTGCTTTTATGGGTTTTTAGAAAATTCTTTTCACCTTCATTGTCATATTTTATTCTTTGAATTTAAATATTAATTTGGAGATAATTGACATCTACATAAGATTGAGTCTTCCCATTCATGTGCATGGATATGGTATATTTCTCTAGTTCTTTGTACTTTTCAAAAAAATGATATCATTCCATTAAGATTATGGATACCTTCAAAAACATTAGGTGTTTTTGTTGTCACTGACACTTAAAAACCATTTTTATTGGCTGTTATTTGTGCATATCAATCCTATGAGTTTTTGTGTAGGGAGTTCGTATCCAGCAACCTTGCTGAATACGCAAATGGCTTGTCAGTAGATGCCCCTGAATTTTCTGTGTACATAATTACATTGATCTGTGTACACAATTATATTGTGTACCATTCATTTATTCCTTTCCAGTTATTATATATTGTATCATTTCTTATTTTATTACATTAGCCGATAATTCCTGTAATATATTCTGGAAGCAGTGATAGAGGACATCCTTGTCTTGCTTCTGCCTTTAATTGTTATGTTTCTAACTTTTCACTTTTAAATATGTCATTTGCTATAGGTTTTGGTAGATATTCATATTAGGTTAAGGAAGTTTTGTTTTACTAATATTTTGGTTTGCATGCTTATCAAAATAAATAGTGGACTATAGGCTTTCTACATATTTTGAATTGGTCAGAAGCCTTTTTTCTCCATTAACCTGTTATTGTGATGAATTACATTAATAGATTCTTCTGTAATTGAACTACCCTTGCATTTATTGGAAAAATTCTTCTTGGTCATGCTTTTTTCTTTCTTATTACATTCTCTTGATTGCATTTGATAATATTTCATTTTCTATTTCAACATCTATATAGCCTAAAGTCAGAACAATCTATAACTTCATTTTCTCATCTGCTTTGGGTGTCAAGGTTTCAGCAGCCTCACAAAATATACCAAGGATTTTTTTTTCTTTTTTTCCTGTGGAAATGGTTGTTTCTGAAATTCAATCACAAACTATTTTCTAAAAGATTGCAAAGCTGTATTCATTGTCTCTTTCCTTCTCTTTCCCTAGATTTGAACACACATTACTTTCCTATCTGTGACATCTTTTTGCATACTTTCCATCTTATAAAATCAGCATCATTAAGTTGAACACAGAAAACCCAAAATTATCTCTAGGTACTGTTTCACAGTCCATCTTAGCTAGGAATATACTCAAGGAACCCTGTAGACCAGGAAAATTTTTTAAAACTTAAAAGAAGACAAATAAAAATTAAACTTCTACCTTTTCATTACTAATATAAGTGTTAACAAAGCAGGACACCACTATACTCTATATCAAAGAGAAAAATGAGTTTTATTCACATGCTAATACCATAACAGGGAAAGTAGATCATTTAAGACAGATAAAAAAATTTAAAATCTCCAAGTTTCTACAATTGTTAGTACTGCCTTTTCAAAAAAAAAATGTAAGGACCATGGATAAAATATGTACTTTTCCAATTACCATTGGGATTTGACAGGGATGCTGCTAGCAGTTAACGTTCATTGCAATGAGAGCAGTGGAGGCGGCAGGTGGCAGCAGCCCCACTCAAACTAGGGAAGAGGAGCAAGGCTTGTGACAGCTGGCGCCTCCCTTGTCGGCTAGCTAGTTTCTTTGTCTGTCACTGCTCACTTCAAATGTGGGAAAACATGATATAATGCATAAATCCCACTAACTTTGACAAAACAAATGGAACTTTTTTGTGTCTACTTTACATCGAAAATTAATAATAAACATAAAAGAGATGGGTTTTACACCTAGTGCCTGCATGCTTTCTAGGACTTTTCTTTCCTGTTCACTTCTTCCAATTTCATGCTTTCTTTGGGTCTTGCTACAGTCTTTTCAGGGAAGCTGGCAATACTTTTAGACTTTTTGCTGTATTTTGTTATATGACAGTGGATAATAACAATACTAATACATAAGCCGATAGTACAAGTGACCATGTATTGACCACTTAATATGTGCTAGGCTCTCTCTTTCAGAAGTTTTACATTGCTTAACTCATACAATAACTCAATTAATTAAGTGCTATTATTATCATCCCCATTTTATAGATATCAAAGCTGAAGCACAGGGACTGCCAAGTGGCGCATTGGTTAGGAGTTGGTTTGGGACACCAGCTCTGAGCAGCAGGGCCCAGGTTCGAATCCCATATGAGGGCCAATGACACTGTGCCCCCTATAGCTAAGATGGTGAACAACAGCTCGACCTGGAGCTGGGCGGCCCTGAGTCACCAGTGACGACGTAGGCTGCAGTGGGGCTGCAATGGGCTGCCATAAGCTGCTGTGAGCCACTATGAGCCAATGACCTGCAAGCGACTGCCTCACCCAGGAAGAGCGCAATGATAATACCAACATGGGCCAGTGAAGCAACGTCCTCCACAACTAGACTGAAGAACAAAAGGACAGCAACTTGGCTGTTCCTCTTCCCCGATTCCCCAACACTGTTCCCCTTCCCCAATTCCCCAATAAAATCTTTTTAAAAAACCCAAAAACCTGAAGCACAGAAAGGTTAAGTAACTTACCTAAGATCACATAGCTAATAAGTGGAAAAAGACCCAAGACTAACACGGGCTGTCTGACCTGGAGCCTGTGCTCTTGTCATTACTCGAGGGCATATTCATCAGGGAAACAAATCGCTGCCAATAGGCAGGCTGGCAAATATTTTAATTCCACTAAGAAATGAGCTTCTTAGAGTTATTTTAAATGTATATGTTTCCAAAACCTCTTTGAGAGAAGTATATCCAAAGCTGAAAATTTGAAGGTACTGAGAGTTCAATATGGAAAACATATTGGGATGGACAGACCAAGGAAACAAATCTCAATTTCTTTATTTACTGTTTGTGGAAGCTTGATAAGTTACGTCACCACCCAGAGCTTAACTCTCCTAATGTATTAAAGGTTGATAATAGCACTTAAGTGTTATTTTGAAGATTGAGATAACGTAGGATAATTCCCAGAACTAGCTAAGTACATCATTGATTCTTATTAGTTCATGTCCACCTTCTTCAATAAACTGTAGTGCCAACTACGAATTTCCTTGGGTAGAATGAGCCCAGAAGAGTGAGTAAAGAAGGAAATAAAGAGCAGTATTGATTAGTTGAGGAGGAACACTGCATTATTAATTTTTCTACCTCCCTCAATGAGTATCTCAAATAAAAAGTGCATAACAAATGTTAAATTGATGAGTCAGTGAAGTCACAAAACTAAGCTGTCAATGGGTATTTTAAATATGTAAAATAGAGTCTTCCCATGTAACTGGGGTTAACAGATAACATTGACATTCCTGGGAAATTTATTTACATTTAAATAAAATTAATGGAGGCCCCTTATTAATTTCTGACTTAAAGAGGTTCAATTCGTATTGTGACAGCATTTCTTGTTCTCTGATATACTTATGCTTATATGTTTAATCATTGATCAAATTAACTGATTTCTCTTTTAGACCAAAATCAGAAGATGCCTGGGTATTTGCAAAACCCAGTGCCATTCAGGCTATTGGTGTTATGTCGTTTGGTGAGTATGTGGTTTCAAAGACCGTTTCTCAATATGGACTCTTCTGTATAATGAGAAAGTCCTGTGTTTCATATTCATGTCTAGAGAACAGATGTCCTAAGTTTTAGACATCCTATTAGCAGCATATGATCTCGTTTGCGCCAACATAAAATTAGGCTCAAGCTTTTCTCACTCATCACTAAAATTTGCTTCAATTTGGACAAGTCTCTTTCTCATGCAAAAAACTCATTAAAGTCATTATGTTTCTTCACTTGAAAATCTAGTAAATATTATGGACTTCAAAACCTTGCACACAAAGTATTACAAATTGGCTGGATGTCTAAAGCTAATCCGTTATATCCCAGATTGGAAAGGAAGTCGTGGACTGAAAATATTGTGTCATTTAGATTTCCCCGTAAGATTAGAAAGGCCATTAGGAAATGGAAAATGGGAGAGAAAATTGAACAGGCCTGCTTTATATCAAGAGTGACATGAAAAGACTACACAGCCTAAAGTGAATGAAATTTCTCATTCCCAAAGCTGTTGGAAAGATGATTGTGTGATATAGCTAGTAAATTAGTATATTTGAACTTCAGTTCATTAGCATTTCAAAGTAGCATACATCTCTGGATTTTCAAAAGTAAAGAGAATGCTAGTGTTTGCTTTAATAATGCTTTTTTTCCCCCTCCAGCATTTATTTGCCACCATAACTGCTTCTTAGTTTATGGTTCTTTGGAAGAACCCACAGTGGCTAAGTGGTCCTGTATCATCCATGTGTCCACCTTGGTTTCTGTATTTATCAGTATTCTCTTCGCTACATGTGGATACTTGACTTTCACTGGCTTCACCCAAGGTAAATGAGAGGTGCAGTCTTCCCGGATTTTGGTATTCACATGGCGTGGTGTCATCCCTTCTCAGTTTGGGTACAATTATACCCAATGTTCTACTTCAAAGTATCACTATCTCTTCTACCCATTTTCTCTCTACCTTCCTGCCTCTCTGCTGTTTCTGTTTCCTAATTTTCTCCTTTTTAAATGGCTAAACTTATCTCTGTAGCCCATTCTCTCTCTCCTTCCATGCTTTCACTTCAAAGTACATGAATTCTGGCACCCCTCTCTACTTGTCCACTGCAACTTTATTTTCAACAACAACAATATCCTCCCTCTCTTCAAAGCTGAAGATCTTGGTTCTGATTCTCATGGACCTCTCTGAATCACTTAACAGTTCTGAACATTTTTTCTCTGGCAGAGAAAAGAGCACTACCATCCCATCATTCATTTTGTTGATATTTTTTCTCTCCAAGCAATTCATCTTTGCTTTCTCCTACCTCCTCTCCACCTATACCCTCCCAACCCCTAGTAACTGGCTCAGGCAAGTTGCCTTTTCTCCCCTCTCCACAAATTCTCTGGAGATTTTCATTATTTTAACTCTAGTACAGACCTTTCTTTTCATCCCCAGCCTCTTGCCTGAAGGACATTTCTACTTAGTTGTCCCATTCTTGCCTGAAACCTAAAACATCATCTTTCCCACAACACCAGCCCTTCTCTCTCACCCCACCCTCACCCTACTGCCCCACCTCAAATGTCCTTCTCTTTTCTTGTTTTCACCCAGATGCGGCCACTGAGTGGCCATCTCTTCTCTTCCTTTGACCTTTACATTCAGTCATCTGTGTAGTATAATATTCGGGGTATTCTGACAGCCTATTGAACGCTCTGCTTCATGCATCTCACAGCATTTGCAGGTCTGTTGTCTCATTTGACCTTCAAACAGCCCTGAGAAGGTAAGTGGAATAACTAGTTTTACCCCCTGCTTAAAACACAAAGAGGAGAAAGTAACTTGCCCAAGCTGGCTGGTGACAAAGTAGAAAACAAGTCTCCTGACTTCCAGTCCAATTTTATTTTTCTATGTTACCCTGCTGCCTACTCCATTATGGTCAAGTGTGACCCAATGAAAGCTGTCTCAGCCTCCTGTTCCACTTAGCCTAGTTTTCTGAGGATGCTGAAATCTGGGTGAATGGTGCATTCTTTCAAATGGAAGTTACAGGTGACTATGATTACAGGCAAATATTTCTCAAGAAGTAAAGATGGCTTCAAAAGAGAGTAATTAACATAACTCCAATGCAGTAAAAAATATAGTACATGCATGCACCATTAGAGTGCAAAAATGAAATACCTTGAAAGTCTTGATAAGAATTATGTTTTAAGACATTGCCATGTATCACTATTTTTGCCAAGATAATGGCCTATAGGCTCTGATCTGTACAAAACCTTGATTTTTAAATGCCTTCTCTGTAAGACATAAACCCTTTTCTTAGTCACACCTTCCTGGTGTTTTTATCAGTGATAATTGCTCAGATACAATTACATCTTTATATAACAAAACTGACAAGTTAGTTTGGGTACGCTATAATTCCCTAAAATACACTTAGATTCAGCTAGAATTAGCTGACATTGTTTCTTTAGGCCATTTCACTTTGGGCAAATCTAGTCTTGTTTGTGCAGAGGGAGTGCTGCTTTTCTTTTTCCTTTTCAGTAGATAAATTTCAGCTTGAGAGGAGGCAATGACTCTAGATTGTTTTTCACTCTCCCAGTGACTTTTGAAAAGGTGCCAGTCTCATTTTTTAGTAGAGGTTAGTGAAGGGGAACGTCCATCCTTTTTTCTTAGAGTGCTGGAAACTTTTCAGTCAATCTCGAAACAAGTCCCTACCACCACTGCTCTGTGGTTTAATCCCCGTTTACTCCAAAGGGACGCTAGAAAGTCATACACATTTGTTCTAGTTGATGGTGGGAAGAGACAAGAGCCATTTAAGTTTTAGGAAGAGGCAAGTCATTTAGCTTTTTCATGAACAAAAGGAAGTACAAAAGTATTATTGGTTGTTTTCTTTTTAAACAGTGTGGTCGTGTGTGACTTTGATCTAATTTTCTCTTCGGTCTAATGAAAAATGCAACCAAAATTTTAAAATGTAAGCACGTTATATTTAGGAAATAAACAGACCCAAATATTCTTTGTTTCAGCATTGGGAAACTTCTTTTTGCTGACATGACTTTAGTGCCCTTAACAGATCCCTGTATTTCTTCATAGGTGTCTGAGAAAATACTGTCTCTACCTAAGAATTGGTCCAAGGTATATATGGTCCTTCGTTTAGTTTGGAACTAATAAAATATAACGCTGTTCTTTATTTTCACAGTTTTGAATCTGTGCGTTTACACTTGGGTTCATTAGATATCATGAAAAATAATATATGTTTGGAATTTCTTGCTGTGGCCCTAAGTTTGTGATTAAATCTTGTTGTAGTTTGATACACAGGAAATTCAGCTTCCCAGATGCAATGGTCCACTCTTCCTTTCAGGATTGTCTTGATCTATGAATAGCATTTCAAAAGGAAATTTGTTTATCTTAAAAGACTTTTTTTTAATAATGAAGTCACTTACCAGAAACAAAGACCAGAAGCAAGTTTATAAAATCAAATGCACAAGACTATACAGAGTTGATTCTAGTGTAAGAAGAAGGCACTAGATAAAAAGTACTTTTCAGAAGTTGATACAAATTTAGGCAAATCTACCAAAACAATCAATAAGAATAAAAGAAAAACTATTAGCGATGAATTCATCCTCAAGTGGAACATGTACTAGTTTTAATATCAGTCACTAATTATATAGTTTTGGGATTCAAAAACTTATATTTAGACTTGGCTATCCATTCTACTAATTAAATGAAATTTATGTAGCTTCACTTACATAATAAATATCCAATGTCTCATTTATTAGATATTTATATCAATATCTAGTATCTATTAAATAAATGCATTTTATATCTTTCTCTAGGAGACTTATTTGAAAATTATTGCAGAAATGATGACCTGGTAACGTTCGGAAGGTTTTGTTACGGAGTCACTGTCATTTTGACGTACCCAATCGAATGCTTTGTGACTAGAGAGGTAAGCACAATTCCTTCCCGACACTTCACCTAGGTGATCTCTCTACTACATTTAATTTAGGAAGATTTGTAAATAATTCAATTCTGCACATTCCTGAGTGCACGAGAAGAAATATAACATAAAATTTTCTTTTCAATCAGTTTAAAAATAAATTTATATTCAGTGTTTGCAAGATGTTTTTTCTAAAGTTAGATTTGAAAATCATGTTTGGTGGTTTAGTTTATATTAGCATAAGTATAAATATTTATACAACTGCATTCCAAAATGAATGCCAGCCTTTAATAGAGCTAAACTAAATGTTTTTTTGTAAAAAGCATTCTTACTAAGAAATTAAGTACTAAGGTTTAAAACATGTTTTAAAAATTTGTCTTTTTCTCAGATGTTATCTAAATCATCACGGATTAAAGGCACCATAGAACGGAATCCAATCAGTTTTGTTACTTTTTAAATCTATCTTATTTTCCATGGAAAAGCAAAATTCAAGTTAAACCATTAGTTTTACAGATATGTTTCATGTATATGTTTATACATTTATTTATATGTATGTATCATATAAAATAATATTACTTATATATGTATATTTCACTTATAAAGTCACTTTCAAGTTAAGTTGTTTATATAGCCCACCTGGATTTGTAGAGGGAGATTAGGTGAAAGAACTAATCCTTTTTGTGTAAAATTGGATAACATGGCTTGTCAGGAGACCCTCATGCAAGTCAGCTAAAAATCCACTGTACCAGTTAGCAGAAAAACATGATCCTGCTTCACAGTGCTTCTTTCAGGAATCATGCTGAAAAAGGATTAGACTTAGGATCCATTGCTAGAGGCTGTTTACACAGTACACCATGTGAATGGGTCTAATGTGTGAAGTGAAACCCCTACAGAGCTTTAAATACACTAACCAACTAAATCCGCAGGCTTCTAGAAGCAGACCAGTGCTTACCTTATGGGGATAAGGAACTGCACAAGGAAACAGAATAAGGAAATGTTCACCACTACGTGTGTCCTTTACAATTAGCAGTTGTCCTCACTTACAAATGTATAACTCATTGGCCAGTTCTCCACCTTGAATATAAGAGAGAGATAGACTGAACTCTCCTTTACGAAGACTTTTTTAAAATTTAGGAGTCTTTCAAAATTTTGCTAACTATTGTTGGATGCAGGAAATGGTTTTCTTTTAGCTTCTGCCCAGTACTTTAGGTTCAAATCTGATCTCTAGATCAGCAATAACAGATGGCGCATTCTCGTGTGGTTTCTGGTGAGCTGCCTGTGGACAGCCTGAGTCACCCCACCTGCACAGCCTGTGTCTTCAGTCCTTGGACCTCGTGTTTCCTTTCTAGCTGCCACCACACAAAGACAGAACTAAATCAAGATCCCTGCCAGGGTAGCAAATACTAGGTGGAGGAAACTTGTATCTCACCCATTCATTTCCTTTCTCTTTTTCTCCTTTCCACTCTCTCTTACGTGCACACACACACACACACACACACACACACACACACACACGCGCGCGCGCGCACACACACACACAATGAATGAATGAATGAATGTTGGCATAAACATGTCAAAGCCATTTCTATTCCTAGGTAAAGTAGGCAGCCACATACAAGAGTAGCAAAAAACCTATCTACCCCTAGTAAATATTCCTCACTTGCCTGCCTCACTAAATGATTTCCCACTGTTAACAATCCTATCTAAGAGGCATTTATAAGAATGAATTTTAAAGAAGATAATATTTGGAAAGGCATCATCAATTGTAAAATCAGAAATAAGTAAAAGGTATTAGTATCCCCATGAAATTGTTAGCAGAGTTACTGTAGTGTCCAGTCTAAGGGGAATGTTACTCATCACAGCTTGGAGAGCTGGCTTCATCAAGGTCCCCTAGCACCTGACCCTCTCCTACCATTTCCTATTTGTACTTCATGGTGGTTTTGCACAGTCATGTCTCTATTCAAACTGTCTCCTCCCTGCCCTCCATAGGTATCTTTCCTATTCTTACCTCTTTGCTCTTTTTCACACTGTTGCTTCAGTCTGTAATTCTACTCTAAATCCTATCCATGTTCCCAGCCCCACCTCAAGCCGGGTTAGGACAAGTGTATTTCAGGAATGCCTGAAAGCCCATTACTAGAAGGAAGACAGATCTAGATAAGTAAAACTCCTTCTAGTTCTAAATTCTATCTGATCATTTTTTTATCCTATCACAAATTGATCCCTATTTGTTCCATTAGATTGTTTGGATCCCTCCAATGAGGCTGTTGATTTCTGAGCATAGGAATCATCTCCTAAACATTTTCTCTTTGCAAATGATATCACAGTGTAGGAAACATAGAATAGGTAACTATTCATTGATTCCCTAAGCTGAGTATCAGTGGAAAATGGTGATCAACTTTTCTCCATTTTTGTTGAGGAAAGGCACGATAAAATAGACTTCACTTGTATCAAATAAGATTTATTGTAGATTACATAAAACTAATTTCCTGTTAGTAAAGCATATTACACATTCATTATTGTTAAAGAAAATTGTGGTAGCTCTTTTCTTAGAGGTCATTCAAATAATTTAAATAGCATCTGTGGTTTGTCTTAGTGGTAACCTTGTTGGACTTAAGGAAGAAGGATAAAGCAACTTCTCAAGGCCTCTTACACTTGAGAACTATATTTATTCACACATTAATATGCCATGTGCTGCCTGTCTAACAGTTCAACAAAGAATACTTGTTATTGATGTGTGTGTGTGTGTGTGTGTGTGTGTGTGTGTGTGTGTCTATGTGTAAGTACTTTGGAAAAGGCAAAGCATTCATGTAGCTTAAAATTTGATTGATTGCCGTATTGGTAGTATTTTATACAGTCCTGAGTGCTGTAATATGAACTACTCTATTAAATCCTTCACACATCTGAGAATTCCTCTCTAATCTGTTTATGTGGCAGGTAATTGCCAATGTGTTTTTCGCTGGGAATCTTTCATCAGTTTTCCACATAATCATAACAGTGGTTATCATTACTGCAGCCACACTCGTGTCATTGCTGATTGATTGTCTTGGAATTGTTTTAGAGCTCAGTGTAAGTACATTTAAAGATTTACTCCTTCCATTCTAAATATCCCTTTAAAAGTAACGTTTGTATTTATTTTAAGATGTATTTTCCTTAACAAAGGTGTCACTTTCGGAAGTGGATCGAAAATTTTTGTTATGTGATAGTAAATGTTTGTAATGATGATATTGTATGCTTTATAGGATTGTATACTTTTAGAGCAATGATTCTCCAATGGGGAAATATTTTTCCCTCCTTCCCCAGAGGACATTTAGCCTATGTCATATGTCTAGAGACACTTCTGTTTGTCATAACTGAGTAGGCAGGTGCTACTGGCACCTAGTGAGTAGAGGCCAGGGATGTTGCTAAGCATCTCACAATGCACAGGACAGCCCCCACCACAAAATATTAGTCAAGCCAAAATGTCAAAAGTGCTGAGGTTGAGACACCCTGGTTTAAGGCACTTTTTCATGTTTTATTTTCTATAAGGCATAGAAATGTATAGATGTACAGATATTGCTAAAAATAGCTATAACTTAAATGTGTCTAGAATTTCCTTTGCCAAGTACATAGAGGTCTAGAAAATTTCATTAAAATATGCAAATGAAGAGAGTGACATCCATCCTTGATATTCACTTACCAGTGCCCATGTTCTCTTTCTTTAAAATGGGTTTTCCCTCTCTAGAACTTTCCCTTGTAATCCCTGCTGCTACCTCCTAAATCCAGGTCCTCATCATTTCACATCTGAATTAATCCTGGCTTTTTGCTTCAACTAACACATATTTAAGCTTTGCTTCCAATTTATCACCATCCTGCTTAAAATTCTCCACTTTTCTACCAGAGCAAGTATAAATTCTTTTGCCTCTATAATCTGACCCCATATTTTCTATGGAAGGTTTTCTTTTTCTTTCTTTCTTTTTTTTTTTTTTACCAAAATCTACACTCAACTCTAGTCAATCTTATTTTTGGCCTATAAGCAAGCCATATTAATTCTGTCTTTTATCCTTTGGCTTACGTTTTTCTTTCCTGTAATTGCTATTTTCCTTTCAGTTCTGTCCAAATTTTACAAAGATTTAAGATCTAGTGAAACTTCTAATGCATTTATTTGTTGAACAGATGTGTATATATGTATGTATATATATATATGTGTGTGTGTGTGTGTGTGTGTAATATATATATATATATATATATATATATATATATATATATTTTTTTTTTTTAGCTGAGCCATCCTGCCACTTGTTGGCAGCTCAGCGGCAGCTCAGCTTGGGCTGGGAATCGAACCGCTGTTGCTCAGAGCTCACACTCTTGAGCGAGCTCTTAACCAACTGAGCCACTCGGCTGGCCCTTATATATTTTTTTTTTCAATGAAGAGAGAGATTGCTATGTGTCACACAACAAAGATACAATAATGGGAGGAGATCAGAAAGGATTCATGCTTTCATGCATCTTATATAAGCTCACAAATAAACATAAAAGTTCAGTTGCTGTATAGGTGATGAGGAGGAGAGAGGGACGTAGATGGATTCCCAGAAGACATTTTTGAGACAAGATTGACAGGATTTGTTGACAGATTGAATTGTAGGGATAGAGGGACATGTCAATAGTGACTCCTTGGTTCTACTTTATGGAACTAGGATAATGATGCTATTTGGTAAGACATGAATAAAAGTGGATATACCACTTCAGAGCCATTACTCTTCCCCTTTTGCAGAAATTTCTTATGGAATTTCTACTCAGAATCATAGCACTTTATTAGCATTTATTAGTCATGAACCACAAAGAGGGCAGACTTTTACAGGTGGGATCCCAAGTCATTGTTTACTCACTCTATTGGGAGTTGAAGGATAAGTGAAGGTATGATTGTCAGTGCCCAAGACATTATTCCTTCCAGATGCCATTTGGATGTGAAGTTCTAGAAAAAGGCGGTGGGAGATTCAGTCAGGAGCACACTGTTGGAGAATTTTTTGTAGCAGTGTATGTGAACAGCAGGGAGTAGGCAGCTTCCCAAAAGCACTCAAGACTGGGCAATCACCTATTCCACCAGCAGTGGAAAGAAAGCTCATGGGAGAGATGGATAAATATCAAAGGTAACTGGTACCTACTTCCCAATGTTGCATGAGCCAAAGGCTAGTAGGTTTGCTCAAAATCATTTCATGTTTCCACCATGATTTTTGTAAATGGATGATGGCTACCTTAATGTACTAACGTGATTTATGTATTACCTTGTGTCATGTACTGTTTAAACCATCCATAAATTTTCCTTCCCTGCCAAATTATAAGCTCTTTGAAGAATGAATTTAGCTGCTTCTCCATCCTCTACGGTTTCTGGCACAGTACTAAGAACACAGTGCTCAAGTTACTGCATGGGTGATTTGCCCCTTGGGACCACAATTCAGGAACTGTTTCTACAAATGCTCCTGGGCATGAGACATTCTTTAGTGTAGCATCAGGAAATTAAATGTTACAAAAAATTGGTGTTGTTGACAGTAATAGTAATACTTCAACTATGCTGAGGAGATGATCAACATAATGATTCCCAGCTCTGTTATTTCTTATTTTGTGAAATGTCTCATTTGAGTTCACAAATTTTCTTTTTTAATAGTGTAGAGTTTTGATATGAGATAAAATGTTTATCAGCTCTCTGACCATTCACCACATCTTGATAGCTTCACAGCTTTTTGTTAAATTAACCAAACATATACATATTGCTTATTTCTCAGGAATGATTTATTTTTGTAAGTTTGACCATTACTTGTTAATTGCTAATCTCCCTGGCACTTGCACAACAAAATTGTAAGTGCATAATCCATTAAATATCCTCTCTTGTACTTACGTTGAAAAATTTTTGTGGTTAAGAAAGAATCCTGGTATTGTAATCAGAGAAGAATATTTGGCAAATATCTGTTATGAAGTCAAAATCTGAGCTGGCTGTGGAGGACTATTTTTAAAAATTTAAAACATGATTATAGACTCTTTGATTTTTAAAAACCAAAGGCATTCATTAAAAAATTAAGTAAGAGTACTGAATTGTCTATCATGATCTAATAACCCAAGGCAATTACACTAGTTTTAAAGCACTTTGTAGGAATTAATAAAATCTAGGATCTCCTTTTTCTTTCCGACCACTTCAGCGCATGTTTTTTCCAATCAACAGGTCTTTTGGTATATACAATAACATATTCAGGTCTTTACTCACTTTTGTTTTGTGTGGGCATCTGTTGTGTTTAATAGAGCCAGGTCAAGCATCATTTCTGTTAGTGCAGGCTACATCATGCAACCCTTTAGAGGTAACTAAAGCATGTTGTGTTCTACTTCAGAGTGACAATGTGAGTTAACATATACTGAGTATCTACTCTGTGCCAAGTGTTTTCTATGCATTATCTTGCTTAATCTGTATTAATTTTACAAATGAAGAAACTGAGGCACAAAGTGACTAAATTGGTCACACTAGTTTTAAGTGGCAGAATCAAGATTTGATCACAGGCTTTCAGACCCTGTTACCCACATTTTTAGTCATTATGCTAGTCTGAGGTTTCCTAAGTATAAGGCTTTAAATTATATAAAGTAAGTATGTTTCTTTCTCTATCCATTTTTTAAATTAAAAATCTATGCATGGAGTTTACCTGTGAGGTTAAGAGTAACCCATAATATATGGATGACTTTAATAATGGGTTAAAATAAATACTGTGAAATAAAATAAAATGAAACTAAAAGTTTTTCATCAAAATTCATAATTTTTTTTTTAGCTGAGCCATGCTGCCACCTGTTGGCAGCTCAGTGGCAGCTCAGCTCAGGCTGGGAATTGAACCACTGTTGCTCAGAGCTTGCACTAGTGAGCGAGCTCTTAACCAACTTAGCCACTCGGCTGGCCCCGAAATTTATAATTTTTAACTAATAGCTTTGATCTTAGTTAATATTTGTAGTACTTTAGGAATTCTTTTCTATTATAGCTTCTGAATCATTACCAAGTAGAATAATGATCTTCACAGGTGAGCTGTGTAATAGAATCAGACCTTCAATTTGCAAAGTTAGGGAAATGCTGTTACTTAATATAATAAAATAATATAGGATAGATTGTTCAGGGTCACATTAGTTACTTAATCAAAAGCAACACCCCATTTAGAATTTAGTTTCCTTTTTATTTCATTGTTTTCATGGCAGTAGACAACCATGACATATTTTTTCCAAAGCAAATGCACCCTCAGTTTTACAGGATTCATTTTAGAAGCAAATATAATAAATACTTGTCCCAGTCTTGGTAGGAAGAATCCAGCATCTCGGCACTGATGTTGCTATTAGAGAAAAGACACCATCTGCAGTAATTGGTCCCTGTGGGTTTCTACTTGGAGCAAAAGAGAAAAGAAGAAGCAGCTGGTGCCTGTGGCCAGAGTAACCAGCCCAACAAGCATTGTGTGCATCTTACGGTGGGAGGGAAAAAAGCAAACAAGTTAGAGATACAACCATCAGTGTGAGCAAGTCATGGTCCATGCTGAACTAGAGAGAGTTTCTAAGTTATAAGAACACATAAGTTATAAGAGTACAAATTGATTACAAGGTAGAAATTAAAAAGATGTATTAGCACTCTCTTATTTAGATTTCAGCTTCCTTGCATCATTTGAGAGGTTTCTGATCAGGTAGGAGAATTCAGATGCTTTTTCAATCTGTATTGACAATAAAAATCTTCTGTTACTTCCTTACAGCAAGCTGTAAAATGCCTTAGCATCGATAGTGTTATTAGCAAAGGACAGTGTTGTCCTTTGATAAATATGGCTATATTTTATTGTCTCTTTAATAAACTGGTATGGTATTTATGTCCTGTCAAGCAATTTCAAGTTATTCCGAAGCCAGTGGTATATTCTCAAGCCAGGCTATATTAAATAGATCAAATAAGCTGTGCTTCTTTATAAGGAATACAGCAGATGGAACTGCTCTATCGTTTTACACTTGATCTTGGGTCCTAACAACAACCTCTAGTGAGACTGAGTTTTCAAATATTAAGAAAGTAACTGCCATCTAGACAAGATACCTAACTGGACTTCTTCCAGCACAAACATCAGCTATCTGGATTTTACACTAATTGCTACTTTCTCACCTCTTAATTATGGTATAAACAGAACACCCATTGCTTTGCACTGCCCAGCAAGTTAGGTTTGGAAGGCTCCCAAATGCCAACTGATGACAGCTTCTTAGCAGGAGCTGGTAGCAGTTTCATCCTGATAGCACTTTTACACTCCACATTTCAGATGAATTATAGTTTGTTCCTCCTATAAAGAAAAAAGACTTTCTCTATATACATTTACATACATGTGTACATTTGTGTTTTAATTACTTTTCACTGTTTTCAAAAATTATTTCCAAGAAATCAGAGGGTAATAATTATTATAAACACAGACTGTGTTCTACAGGATGTCTCATAACTTAAAAAACGTTGTCAGTTTCAAGTATCACGACAGAGCCCGAGGAATCCATAATTCATTTAATTCTAGCCACATGAAAACTAATCCTTTATACTCTGTGTACCATTGTAGGTTTTTTGGTTTTTTTTTTTAAAGATTTTTATTGGGGAATTGGGGGAAGGGGAACAGACAAGTTGCTATCCTTTTGTTTTTCAGTCTAGTTGTGGAGGATGTTGCTTCACTGGCCCAAGTTGGCACCATCATT